>NC_137607.1:26576424-26596424 GCF_963280865.1 Gymnoscopelus braueri | reverse complement strand
GTTCAAATATCAACACAAAAATACAGAAAAAAATAACAATAAATGTACAATCAAAACAAAAAATGCAGAAAATATACATTGTTGATAGTGTCGCTCTGCAAAATTAGCCAATCTACAGTACAAGCTCACAACGTGTGTGATGCGACACATTGTGGCTTTGTAGATCTGTTATTTTTGTACCTGACAGACAATAAATGTTTAGCTTTAGACATTATAGGCATTATAAATATCTCTGGTGGTTTGAATCCCCCTTCGGCTGGCTGGTGGATATTTGTATTTTTCTTTTGGGGGGGGGTATCTAGGACTGCTGCACTTACTTCCTGGGAGGGAAGGAGATGGAAAGAGAGAGAAAGTAATTGTCAATCTCCAGAGGAAACCTTAACCAGTTTGAACAGCGCAGAACACAGCGGAGGTTATGTGATGATGACGAAGGAGATCAATTCAACACACTTGATTGTTGAGAATACTTTAGAATGCAGCTCTTTGTGTTGGTGGGGCCACTGTAAGCGACGCACGTCTGCTCTTTAAGATTTCAGGGCATAGAGACAGTACAGCCTTTAAAAAGAGGCGGGGACCGTGATAAATTACTTCTACAGAGAGAGGCCTTTTGGATACACACAACACCCCAAAGGCTTAAATGAAGAATTGTTACTTGGCTGTTTTATTTATCATATATAATTGTTTTTCTGGGTACTTTAAGGTGGTACAGTTTTTATGAAAGTATTTTTTAAGACAATATATTTGTTAGGTACATTAAACACTGTGTAACAATGTGTAACATTCATGTGTGTGGCCTATAGTCTTAATACACTTCACAGTGTTATACTGTAAGTGTGTATTTGGTTCCTATATGTATATATATATATAATCCATATAGGGTCTCTCTAATTAAACTTTAATTAATGTTTTTCTATTCCTATTTAAAAATTTTGTAACCTTCATATGCTGTAAAGTGATTATGTGTATATATCTGAGACTGTCTTTAGAAATGTGTGCACTTATTTAGCGAGCTGCGTTGCTGCGGCTGGGTCATGAAATAAATAAGAGAGCCTAAAAGGACTTTCAGTGAGTGCTGGTGATTTATGATTTACCTGTCCACTATGCAAGCCTCACACGCTTATAGCGCTGCTTCTACATTGGCAAAGAGGAGCTGTTTGGAGGATCCGGTATAGTTCTACTGTAGGATAAAGCATCTATGATGGAAGGAAGAGAAGGAGAGACAGATATGGAGAGAATAACTCTCTCTCTCTGTCTCTGCCGTGACACCAACATAATCCTTCCTCTTCTGCTTTCCACCCTTCCTTCCATTACCATAGATTTGTTACTGTCTATTTACCCGAGATCTAACCTCCACTTTAATCCTGTCCTCCTTCTCTCTCTCTCTCTCTCTCTCTCTGTCTCTCTCCCTCCCCTAGTGTGAGCTATAGCCTCAGTATTATCCCCGTTACCTGCTAACTGCTGGGATTATGTGCTACTGTTTGGCCCAGAGTGTCAACCCTAGCATGACCTTAGTAACTCAACACATATCACACACACACTTTCTTCTTAAAGGGCTACACACACCGTGATCTCTCTAAAAACACACAGCAATCTCGTTTCACATGACAATTTAAAAACAGAATAGATTAGAATAAAAACGCCCATATTTTGGTTTCAACATAAAATTAAGCTGAAGCTGAGAATCAGTCTCCCGCAGGTAGCCGCCCTAAACAAAAAGAAACATGCCGTAGTTTTGGGGTTGAGATCGACTGGAAGCTGTGTTTTGTCACTCGCCTCTTTAATTTGACGTTTTCAATGGAAGTGACACGTTGCTATGTGCATCACGGGACTGCAGGGAGCGGTGCATATTATTCACATATTCATTGTAGCCAAGGTTTTCCTTCGTTTATCATGGTCACATAGCAACGCTCACTACAAACTAACCCTAACCCAAACTTACAGTTCCCTTAAACTTGCTCAAACCTTTTTCCCCCCTTAAAAAGCGCCCATCACAGTGTCTCAGTATAAACATTTAGCTGGTTTTGGATTGGCATTTGCCATCTGCACTTAGCGATGATGGAGCGTCAGCTTGCTTGGGAGTGGTGGGCGACTTCGATTCAAAATACAGTGGGATTAACTCCTTAGCTCCACAATCCGTGGCTATAAGCTAGCGAAAATAATTACTTTTACATGCTAGATATCACAGTTACAAGGCTTGTTTGGAACAGGAGGCCTTTTCACACATCACAAGACCAAGAGAGCTCTGGTACAAAAATAGACAGTTGGTGCCCGTTTTGAATGTTGACAGACAGAGCAGTTTGTGCCAATATGCTGGCCAAACATCAGCATCAGTCAGTACATTTCAAAAAATGCATTGGCAGCCAACAATAACCTGTTACACCGCATCTACAGTATGTATGCTGCAACAATCACACTTTGCTTTCAATTACTGTAAATATAGCTATCACAGGCGTGTTTCAAACTGGGAAGACTCGGGCATGCATGTTAGGAATTTTAGAAAGTAAATTACTTGTAATAGTAAACAACTGGTATCGGCTAGTGTTTGTCGTATTGGACAGTAATACTATTATATTCATGCTTTAATATACTGTAAGATGTTACGCACCAAATTCGCACCTAAAGTCCTCAACTCCCTGGACAGGATTTGAATCAACTGCAGAAATGCACTCACCATTCTCCCTCACCTGCAGCACTAAAGCCCTTAACCCCCTGACCTCTAACCCCTAACCCCAGGACCCTTAACCCAGGCCAACCCTTAAGCCCATTCACAACAACAATGCAGTGACTGCTTTAAAGAGAATAGTTGGAGGTGCGTTTGGTGATGAGCTTTGTTTAGGCTAAATACAGCTCTCTGAGTGAAAGAGTTTAGGACTCATTAAGAGGACTTATCTCACACACACACCATGAAAGTTCACACATCAACACATTCACACATTCACACACACACAAGCACACGCACACACACACGAACGCACGCACGCACGCACATACACACGCACACACATACACACACACACACACACACACACACACACACACACACATTCTTGAGGAATGCACATGTGTGCACACACATATGCACTTACGCATGCGCTCAAGCACATCACTCGCTCACTGCGTACACACACACACACACACACACACACACACACACACACACACACACACACACACACACACACACACACACACACACACACACACACACACACACACACACACACACACACACACACACACACACACACACACACACACACACACACACTCTCTCTCTCTCTCTCTCTCTCTCTCTCTCACTCACTTATTCACATTCTAGGGGCACATGCATACTCACATACACTGAGGCGCGCACACACACACACACACATATTCTAATGGTTGTTTTGATGCAGTATGATGACATCATGATTGTCCCGGTGTTGACACAGCGTCTTCAGGAGGACTTTAATTGGCTGGATCATCATGAAGTGATGTCATACTGCCTGCCTCCGCCTTCATGCTCTACTGACACAACTTTTAACCTGCCTGTTAAGCCATCGAAATGATTTAAAACAGACTTGCTCCATCACAGGTTTTTCTTTGCCACAAAGTTTCCATTTATCATTTATTCACTCTTTGTTTCATTACATACTGAATGTATTCCCTTTTCCCCACCAATAAATTGGAAATAAGCAATATGACTGTGAGCAGGTGCTCGCTCTAGTGAGCGCATTCTCAATTTATCTTTCCCTTTTGGTTCTGTGGCTCTGTGCTCCAAAAGTTAGACAATCTTTCCTGTCTAAACTGTCCAAACAAATGATTGTGGAAAATGAAACGCTATCCATCATGGTATAGTAGGGTGAACAGGTTATCAAATTAAATGATTGTCTCTCCGCCAGGCCGAAGGCGTGGCAGAGACTACTTTAGCACCCTGTCTGTCCGTCCGTCCGTCCGTGAGTGTGTGTGTGTGTGTCCGTGTGTCTGTTGTTATTGTTACTACATTGTTATTGTTACTACTGTATCTCAAGCAAGTTTCAAGTCTCTGCAAATAGATTTTTACACTGTACTGAAATGAACATAATCCAATGGTTTCCTCAAACGTCAAACAAACCATGGTATGCATTGGAAAATGGTCGGCAGTAATGTCAAGCGTACCATGAGTCCTACTACATGAGCTAAACTCTAGATTGGGACCAAAATGATGTCCTTTCCTTTGAGTCCCCAAAGTTCAAGCGAATGCGTCAAGGAGTCTGGTGACTCCAAGGGTGGAAAGCGAAATTATTTCACCTGGAGTTTAAAGACTCGAAGAACCCCTTGTGATCAGAGTTGGGGTTCATTTGGTTTTGATATTTCTGGCCCTGTGGTCGTGGGATGACGTCTAGCCCCGTCTCCGTGGTTAAGGCAGTGATATTTACTGGTGGTCTTGACTCACACGAACCCTGGTCGTACACACAGACCCACACAGACACACGCATGCATACGCACGCACACGCACACACACACACACACACACACACACACACACACACACACACACACACACACACACACACACACACACACACACACACACACACACACACATCTCAGAGTGACGTGGTGCCTGTGGTCTCCGTCTGGTTCGGCAGACACAAACACACAGTGTTGCTCATGTCGTTTTACACCCAGAGAGCATAGTTATGTAAATAAGAAAAAGGTGTGTGTGTTTGTGTATGTATGCGTGGGCATGTGTCGGATATGCCTGGGTAATATAATGGAGGCATTTGTTCAATGACCTTTCACTGACTGTATGTTTCTGTCTGTCTGGTCGTAAAATGCACATGTTTCACTATCATGAGAGGACTGAGGCCTGAAGACCGCATGTCTCTCTACCTCTTAAATCTCTCTCTTTCACTCTCCCCATCTTTCTCACTCTTTATTTCTCTCCCTCATTCTCTCTTTCATGCTCCCCAGCTTTCTCACTCACTCTCTCTCTCTCTGTTTCTCTCTAGCTCTCCCTCATTCACTCTCTCTTTCACACTCTCCTCTCTCTCCTCTCTCTCTCTCTCTCTCTCTCTCTCTCTCTCTCTCTCTCTCTCTCTCTCTCTCTCTCTCTCTCTCTCTCTCTCTCTCTCTCTCTCTCTCCTTTCCGTCTTTCTTTCAGGTTTATTTGTTTTTAATAATTCTGTCTTTTCCGTCTCTTTCAGAGTGACCAAGTTCTGGTTTGGTGTGAGAACCACAGACGCTGCTCACAGGTAAACACACACACACACACACACACACACACACACACACACACACACACACACACACACACACACACACACACACACACACACACACACACACACACACACACACACACACACACACGCACACAACACACGCAGTAGGTGGGCACAGCAGATGAGTGTGCAATGCAGTTGCCAGATTTGTAACACTAAACACACACCCAATGTTAGATGTCCTGTTACACCTCCACAGTGTTTAGGCCTGCTGATTATATCCGTCTCCAAAACAAATTAACCCCTATACAGTAGATTCCTCTAAACAACGCCTTTTTTTGATTGTGTCACGTTGTCAATGCATGTGCAAATGGTTACATCACAACGTGTGATGTGGGCACCCACAAGAAACAGGCCCACCACACCACAGGCCCCTTCTGCACGCTCATCCATAGGCGGGAGCAGTGGTGTTAAGCAACTAAAGTACATGTACTCAAGTGCTGTACTTAAAGGGATATTTCACTTTCAAAAAAACTTTTGCTAATTTTATCGTCTACTCAGGCTTTTGTGAGCCCCCCAGACAGTTTTTAAGTTGCTTGATTCAGTATTTAGATATTTGATATTCATTTTATCAGACACGCCCCCTTCCTATACAAACCCATGGTAACTTCAAACTCCATTTTAACCATGTTAGATTCATCAAAAACACCCGTCCTTGGTTTTGGTGCCCCCCTAATACGTGAGGGGGCCGTGTTTTTTCAATTACTTTTTTCATTTATTTTTAATATTTCTTTTGGAAAATGAAAAAAATAAAATACAATAAAAAAATAAAATAAAATAAATGAAAAAATGAATCGAAAAAAACACGGCCCCCTCACGCATTAGGAGGGCAGGGTGAGTCACCAGAACCAAGGACAGGTGTTTTCGATGAATTTAACATGGTTAAAATGGAGTTTGAAGTTACAATGGGTTTGTAGAAGAAGGGGGCGTGTCTGATAAAATGAATATCAAATATCTAAATACTGAATCAAGCAACTTAAAAACTGTCTGGGGGGCTCACAAAAGCTTGAGTAGACGATAAAATGAGCAAAAGTTTTTTTGAAAGTGAAATATCCCTTTAAGTACAATTTTGAGATATTTTTGGGCGGTGTACTAGCCGCCCCTATAAGTGGGGTTGGGACACCTCATTAGTATTAGTTTCCTGCACTGTGATTGGCCCATTAGTAGACCCCTAGCTGTACTGTGATTGGCTGGCTCCAATGCACTTCCAAAAATAATTTTTTTTTGGAAGTGAGCTTCCATCACTATGATGACCACTGTGATGACCACACCGCCCACTTCACACTGGGTGTGATTTTTGGGCGGTGAAACCGCCCCTATATGTGAGGTTTGGATATTTGCACACCAACTCCTGCGCTGTGATTGGCCACCAGTGTACCCCCCTAACCCTGCACCGTGATTGGCCAATCACAGTCTATTCAGGACTGTGATTGGCTAGAGAAACATGACACATGTGCATAGCCCTATAAATAGGACTATGCACTTAAAAAAAACACATTTATGTTTTTTTTTAACACATTCCATGCCAGAGTTTAATCTCATAATGTACTCACCAGTGCCAGCGTTTTATTGTTGTTTTTTAGTTTTTTTCATGTCGCCACAGACCTCGCTAAATAAGTTAAAAGTGCACGTTCATTTGGTTCTAAACACACAGCGGATCCGTGAGAAACGGCGAGCGAAAACAGTTTCCAAATCCGTGCCGCCATCTTGAAGCTACAGCCGAGCAACGGTAAACAGTGATCAGCGAGGAGAAAAACAACAACCAGAGAAAATCGAGTTTTAAACAGGATCCCAGACAGGAAGCGGATACGATCGAAAAAACCGGAACCCGAATAATTCCGTTTCCGACCGGAAACCGGAAACGAAAATGGATCAAAAAAATTCGGAAAGTGCACCTGGGGCACTTAACATGGGAATCGGCGGTTCGCGTAGATCTACGCGACTGGCACGCTGCGGCTTTAAATAGGTTCGCGTAGATCTACGCGACTGGCATGCAATGTGTTAAGTGAATCACACATTGTGGGTGGAAAGGGTATTAAAAAAAACACATTATTCTTTTAAGTGAGCTTCCATCACCGTGATGACCAGTATTGTGATTAGCTAGCAAGACACCGCCCACTTCACACTGGGTGTGATTTTTTACTTTACTGGACTATTTCCAATTTTCAGTACTTTTACTCCTACTCCACTACATCTCAGAGGCAAATATTGTACTTTTACTCCACTACAATTATTTGAAAACTTTAGTTACTAGTTACTTTGTAGATTTTGATTATCATTACAAAACATACATTACCCACTTCAGCCCTATATACATTTTTGCCATTTGAAAATAGCCGATCTACAAGCTCACAATGCGTCGCGATGCGACGCATTGTGAGCTTGTAGAACTGCTATTTTCAAAATAGTTTTTATACATTTTGAACTTGTGACATTCACAATGTGTACTTTCTACTTTTGGTACCTTAAGGACATTTTCATACCAATGCTTTTGTACCTTTTCTCAAGTACATTTTGAATACAGGACTTCTACTTGTAACAGAGGGGCGGCGGCAGTGGCTCAGGGGTAGAATGGCCGGTAGTTCGATCCCGGCTCCCCCAGAGTTAATGTCGAAGTGTCCTTGAGCAAGACGCTGAACCCCTAATTGCTCCCAATGAGCAGGTTGATGCCTTCGGTGTATGAATGTATGGGTGAATGTAATGCACAATCTATGTAAAGCGCTTTGGATAAAAGTGCTATATAAATGCACCATTTACATCTAACAGAGATGCTCAGAGAATACATTGCAGTATTGATACTTTAACTTTTTTTCCACCACTGGGCGGGAGAAACCAAGTTGAGCGTGACGTGACCAGGGTTTGGCACAGAGTTCAGTCATCGCATCGCTGAAAACAACTCGTTCTAGAGAGGTATATAGACTGTATACTGTTGTAGGTACAGTATATTAGGGCTGCAACTATTTTCTTAGAAATTCTTGTATTGATTACATTTTCAATTCATCAAATAATCGCAAAGCGTGTTTTTTTCTAAGGATGTCAACGAATGAATGCGAAAGATTTGATTAGTCTGATTAACCACTAAAGCCCTATTTTACGCTTCATCGCACAAAGGAGTTGCACAAGAATAGCAAAGCTGCAAGCTCACAATGCGTCGCACCGCGACATGTTTTGAGCTTGATTGCCTGTTTTTGCTACTTTTGCTATTGTATTTTGAAAAAGAAAGATCACTTTTTGCTTCTGTCTATACAGTGTCAGCATGTTTTTGTATCCTAGCAAGCAAGCTAAGAATTGTTTATAGACCTAAACTAAATTTGTTCTACTGCTCACAATGCAGAAGTGCAGACATTTCCAGACCATTAATAAGCAGAAAATAAGTAGGGGGAAAAAAAATGATGATTGGACAATAAATGGATCACAAAGTGGACATCCAGGAGAGAGGGATTAGATGTCACCAGTAAGGTACACACATTCAAGAGTGCCCACGCACACACACACACACACACACACACACACACACACACACACACACACACACACACACACACACACACACACACACACACACACACACACACACACACACGCACATGCACATGCACATGTACACACGCGTGCGCAGCACATACACAATTTTTTCCCTTCTTTTCTTTATGTAATCCCTACCACATGTCTGCAGTAATAGTAAATGTTTTGTTTTTAGTTAAAACAGCCTCACCCCCCACCCGTGCCCTGTTCCACCGCCCAACCTCCCCGGAGCAAAAATTAGCCCCTGTTTATTCATTTTACACAGCCTGCCAGCAGACCTCAGTCTGTGCATGCGTGCATGCATGTGCATGTAGCATGCACAAAGGGTATGTGTGTCCACGCGGTGCGTGTGAATTCATTGTTTAATTGGAACGGAGTTTCCTTACTGTTTATTTTTAGCAGCCAGTTCTGTCCACTGTTATACGCTTGACTTTCTTTTATTTTACAGCTTCTTGCGCTGTAACATCCTGAGTGTTTAAATGTAATTCCGAGCGTGTACACATGGAACCAAATGGACCCGTAAAGGCACTATGGGTTCGATTCCTCTTCTAGCTCAGCGCTTCTCAATCTTTTCAGGCCGCAACCCCCCAAAAGAATCATATTTGAACTCGGGACCCCCCACCCTGACAAGCACTTGGAATTGTAGGAGTTGAGGCATTACATTTTGTTTATCTCGGTTCGAAAATAGCCGATCTACAAGCTCACAATGCCTCGAGGCGCTGTGAGCATGTAGATGTGCTATTTTCACAATTTCTGCAGAAACATTCTTTTCAGTGAACGAACGATTTCAGTCACGTTCACGGCAATGATCCGTTCAAATGATTCTTTCAAATAATTTGCTCATGTCTAGTGAAAAACATCTCAACCGCGCCGCTGTCTGTCTGTCTCGGAAACAGCCCGATGAACGAATCGATCATGAGCGGCCCATCACTACTTGGTTGTCTACAGACACCCTCCCCAGACCAAACAGTAGGAGTTGGCAGTGTCAAGGACTATACAAACACTGGGGAGGATTGTCAATGACTAAATTGGGGAGAAGAGTTGATCAAACAAAAAAAGAAAATGAGAAAGATAGGGACAGGTAATTGGAGCAGTGTGGTACAGAATGGCAGACCCTGGTAAACTGAGAGGGGAGTGTGTAGAGAATGCCAAAGTGACACATTGGCAGAGAGTATGTTTCGTGTGTTTCAGTAGGAAGGGTCATGGAGCTTAACCCAGTTATCTGTGCAACTGACCTCATATGTCAGATGAACCCTGTCTATCAGCAGAGAGAGGATGTGTGTGTGTGTGTGTGTGTGTGTGTGTGTGTGTGTGTGTGTGTGTGTGTGTGTGTGTGTGTGTGTGTGTGTGTGTGTGTGTGTGTGTGGAAGCGCATGCTGCACGTGTGTGTGTGTTTGTGGCTGCGTGTCTGGAGGTCAATAGGGGTTAATGTCAAGAGCGGCCTGCTCCATTAAGCCTTGCATGCCATCCGTACCAGCACCTGACCTCACCACACTACCACACTGAGAGAAACAACCACTCACACACACACACACACACACACACATTACACCTCGCCTCTCTGTCTAGTAGTCTATCCACGCATCCTTTCTCTCTCCTCATTTCTCCTCCTGAATGATGTTGTCTGGAGCTGACAATTTAAACACATTGGCCCTCATTTATCAAAGTGGTGTAGACTAAATAATGGGCGTTTGGCGAGATCACCACAATTGTCTGCATTTATCAATCTATCGTGACTTTGACTTCAGCGTACGGCCCGCTCAGATCTCACGTCTAGTCTTCGGGCGTACGTAGGCTTTGGCTACACCCGTTTGTTCCATCGTAGACATGCCGAGCAGCATTGTCTGACCATCTGACAGGCATCTGGACACATGTATCCACTCCAAAATATATATCTACCACACTAATAAATATAACATTTTATAAAGGCACATAATGGACATGCACGCCTATTTTATTGTGACAATGACAAGCAATTAAAATCTAACATAGCCTGTTTACAAGTTAGGTGCTTAATCATTCACTGATTTAAACAAACTGCTTTAACAGTCATTCAGTATAAGATTGCAGATCTGGCTGCATTGTCTGTTTGAAAATAGCAGATCTACAAGCTCACAGTGCGTCGCGTTGTGAGCTTATAGATCTGCTATTTTCAAAATATTCGAGCGCTTATGTGAGAGCATTTTTTGGGAATCGGGACCGGCGCAGCGCCGCCGCTGTAATCTTTTCATTGAGGTCTCCAAACTTACATACAGTAGCGTGTCCTATGGAGTTATGTGCAACCTGGGTTAAGGTTAAGGATATAAATCCAACGCTCCAAACCTGTGCCCAGCGCAGGTAATCTTCACGCTGTGGATTTATTTGGGCCACCGGGAGATCGGAGATATAACCATCAAGCACACACCAGCCTTCATCCATTAAGGTTTATGCACTTTAACTAGACAACAAGGGAGAGGGGAGATGCCCCGGACCTTCATGGGCTATAATGATAAGTCAAGGTGGACTGAATTTAATCCGGCGGGACGCACCGCGTTCAGCCGTGCCAGCATTTCCGACAGCACTCTGCAGTGCGTGCGTGCGTGCGTGCGTGCGTGCGTGCGTGCGTGTAGTCGGACGCAGACATGAAAGGCAGCAAGGCGGGCGGGGGAAACTCTTTCTTATTGGCTTTCCATAAGTTGTTTGGTCGTATTCTGGTTCTTCATGTCGTAAAATTGGGGCGTTTCGAGAACATTTAAGGGTGTTTAGGTCATTCCTGGGCTCAAATATAAGCCGGTTTGTACACTCCATTGATAAATAAGGGCCATTAACTCTCGTGTCCCTATTTTGGGCATGTCATTTTATGTGAAAATGTATTTATTTCATTAAAAAAATAGCAGATCTGCAACTTTGTGAGCTTGTTGTACGATGAAGTATATAAGTAACAAAGAGAGACAGAAAAAGAGAACGATAAAGGAGAAAAAGAGACAGCAAGGGAGTGAATGGAAGGATATTATCCAATGTAATATCAGGTTTATAGTTATATTATCCAGGTGTGTGTGTGTGTGTGTGTGTGTGTGTGTGTGTGTGTGTGTGTGTGTGTGTGTGGGTGTGGGTGTGGGTGTGGGTGTGGGTGTGGGTGTGGGTGTGGGTGTGTGTGTGTGTGTGTGTGTGTGTGTGTGTGTGTGTGTGTGTGTGTGTGTGCAGTGCACGTGTGTGTGTGTGTGTCATAGACTGGGTGTGTGTGTGTGTGTGTTAGCAGCAGGCTGTCATCTACGGCTCTACAGCAACGGCAGTCTCAGCTAAAATCAACACAACTTAGACAAAGCTTCACCACTGTGCAAACTACAGCCACTGTTAAGATACACATCGGTGCCATCTGGGCACCAGTAGATTTCTCAGTACACCTCTCAGGATTACAGTAGATTACTTATTAACCAGGTGACAGAGAATTTATCACTTTCTTGACAGCCAGTGTATAAAGACAAGCAGATGTGTAAAAACAATGTCTATATGGCAGGCGAAACAAAAAAAATCCCTTGTGGATAATAAAGACATATAATCTAATCTAATTATGACTATAGAAGAATGAGTGTGTAGCCCATTTGTGTGTTTTTCCAAATTACCTTCAATTCTCTGATTCATTCTATTCTATTTTGTTCTATTATATTCTCTAATAATTTGTTGTGATATAGCAGAGAATGAAAACCCCTACATCCTGACTGCATTGCGACGCTGAACCGTGCTGCTAGAGCTCTACCTTATGGCCAGTTAGTGTTAGCAATCACTAAACCTCTCTTTATGGTAATGGCTTCTTCATAAGAAACAGATGACTACAGAGACAGGGAATGATTCCCAGTGGTCGTTGGGGTGGGGGCGGGGGGAGAGGCTTTTGTTCTGCAGAATCAGTGTGGAGTGATTTGATACAGAGAAACAGGGAGATACAGAAATGTTCATAGAGACGGTTACAGGGAGAAGAGAAGAGAAGAGAGGAGAGGGAGAGTTTGTGTGTCCTTGTTTTCAAGGATTTTCTTTTCTTTTTTGATTGTGACCACAAAGTAAATTTAAGTCCAATTAGCATAATTTACCCCCCGTGTTAGGGCCATCAACCCACAGCTGTACTACATTTTCATTCAAGGCTGCCATACTGGACATGATATTATAAAAGACAAGCTCCCACCCCCCCCACAAGGAATTGGAGGAAGCCATGGCAGATGTGCTGTGAGTCTTATACAACAAATACTGTGGAATAACCACCTTGATGGGGGAGAAAGGGAGAGACGTGGATGGAGAGGTGGTGCTCTGCTGTCCCTTCCGCTGAGAGAGATGAGGTCTTTCTTATAAAAACACACACACACACACACACACACACACACACACACACACACACACACACACACACACACACACACACACACACACACACACACACACACACACACACACACAGGAGCAGTATTAATATGGAGCAGGTGTCAGTGAAGGTGACGACTGAGAAGTTCCAGTGCCAAACAGAGGAACAGAAGTGTATTTATCTCTCTCTCCCTCTCCCTCTGTGCCTCATTCATCTCTCCTTTCCTCCTTTCTTATCTCTGTGGTCTTCATTCTAATCTCTGTCTTTCTCTCCCCTTCCTCTCAACGTTTCCTCTTGCTCTCCCACCTGCAATATTGCTCCCCCTGTCTCTCCTTCCAACGTATCTCTTTTCTTTTTCCATCTCTACCCCCTCCCCCTAGCGTTTCCATTCCAACCCATCCATGATCCCTCCACCTGTACATCCTGCTCTTCCTATATATACTTTACTCCCATTTTTTAATCCGCTCTCCCTCTTCCAGCTGGTGGTTTGGTACTGTCAGGTTGAGGTGCGTTTGATTTACTGTACCACGCACGCGCCAGCACTAACAGAGTGCTGTCGGAAATGCTGGCACGGCTGAACGCGGTGCTTCCCGCCGCATTAAATTCAGCCCACCTTGACTTACCATTATAGCCCATGAAGGTCCGGGGCATCTCCCCTCTCCCTTGTTGTCTAGTTAAAGTCACACACAAAAAAAATCCAAGGCTGTTTTGGACCGCCGGGTGTATGGGATAGAGAAGGCTTGACATTGGGATACATGGAGAAACATGGCCGTCGATTTATGACCTCCGACCACTGAGCCATCCATTTTTCTACACTTCCTCTCACCCGTTCCCTCCTTCCTTCCTCCATATTGCTATCCCACTGTAACCCCATTTACTCTGGTTTTCCCTTCAACGCCCCTGCTCACTTCATCTCTCTCTCTCTCTCTCTCTCTCTCTCTCTCTCTCTCTCTCTCTCTCTCAGTCTCTCTCTCAGTCTCTCTCAGCATCTCTTGCCTCCACCAGCCAACTTTAGTTAGCGCTCGCCGCTTCGCATGCATTTCCAAACGTCTGCTAAAACGCTAACCTGCCTTTTTAAGGGGATTTGGGAATTTGTTCCGCTACTTTTCACTCGAGCACTGTAAAGCCATTTTTGACTGCCATGCATGTGAATATGGATGAGAAAGAGCGAGAGAGTGTGTGTGTGTGTGTGTGTGTGTGAGTGAATTGGTTATGCATGTTATGTGTGTATGCGCACGCTTGAGGTCATTTAAAATCTGAAACATGTAGTGTACACACACGCCATCTGAAAAGCCCTGCGCTGTCTGTCATGCCTTTGTAAATGCATTCAGCCGGCACGTATCAATTACATAGAGTCAGGAAAACACATTAAACTTGGTTAGGTAGTTCAGGACACAGTCTCAATTAATTTCATATTCTGTTCCGTGTTTATTTTCCTTGTAAGGTGTATTTTTACACGGCCAACGTGCATAAATCACCCTCAGAGTAAAACAGCTAATTTCACTCACTGTAAACGTGTCGGTTGAATGAATGTACTGTGTTGATGCTCTGGAACAGGAACATGGCAACTGCATCTCTGTTGTTTATATCCCCACAAAGATAATGACCACACAATGATCGGCTCAAAATGTCTAATTAATGATTTCTTTACATTTCACTGACTTGTAAGGAGAGCAAACACATCTGGTCTGTGACTGACTCCCTGTGAGTCCCTCCCTCTCTCTCTCTCTTTCTCTCTCTCTGTGTCTCTTTCTCTCTCTGTCCCTCTCTCAACTCTCTCTGGACTTTCTTTTACTGTTTGTCTTTCATCTCCTCTCTTCCTTTTCAACTGACACTCCCCCCCACCCCTCCACCCTCACTCTCCATCCATCCTGAAACCACAATGCTCCCTCGCTCCATCTCTCATTTCCTCTCCTCCCTTTCCCCCAGTGTGGCTGTCATCCCTCTATCGTGGCAGGTGAGGCCATGAAACAGCAGGACAGACAAGAAATGGGTGGGGGGGGGGAGAGAAATGGGGTGCGTACGCACGTGTGTGTGTGTGTGTGTGTGTGTGTGTGTGTGTGTGTGTGTGTGTGTGTGTGTGTATAGGCACTTCTCAAATATCAGTGTAATCAATAATCTCACAAACACATCCATGTGTAAACACGCACGCACGCACGCACACACGCACGCACGCAGCCACGCACGCAGCCACGCACGCACACACGCACGCACACACGCAGCCACGTAGCCACGCACGCACGCACGCACGCACGCACGCACACACACACACACACACACACACACACACACACACACACACACACACACACACACACACACACACACACACACACACACACACACACACACACATACATGCACACCGTACACACAGGGTCATTAATGTCATTCATCAAAGCATTAGGGTGTTAGTTTCTCAGAGTGTTAAACAGCAACATGTATAACCTCTGATCTATGCAGTGTGTACTGTGCCTCACACACGCACACACACACGCACGCGTGCACACACACACACACACACACACACACACACACACACACACACACACACACACACACACACACACACACACACACACACACACACACACACACACACACACACACACACACACACACACACACGCGCGCACATAACTCATCATTCGGCCCCAGAGGCCAAAAGGTGTCTATTTCGCTTACATCTCTTCTTCCATACTGTGTGTGTACACTTGCTGAATGATTTACAACATAGCAGTGATGCTGGAATGTGTAAGGTGTGTTTGGGGGTCAAATCTGTTTGGTGAACCATGTCACACTAGCCCGTACCCGGGGGGTGTACGCACCCAAACTATGTGCAGACTTGAGAGTGACAGGGTCGCAACTGGTACCACAAGATCTCATAGCCTGTGGCAAATATGTTAATACACAGCTTGAATTTTGTCGGCTTCAATCAATTTGAATATATACCAGCCCACTTTTAAGATATACCAGTCCACTGATGAGAACAGCCACTTAAACTGTGTAAAAGTACCCGTCTGCCCTATTGGTCATCGTGTCTGGAGATACTGTGGGTTCTTGCCGACACAATTGATGAGATCAGATGCTTTTGTAATTAAAGCTTCTGCACTTTATTGATCACACACACACACACACACACACACACACACATATTGGTGCATTAAGCCTGCAGTATAATAGGCAGCGTGTAGCCCAGCCTTGCTAGGACTTGCTACAGTTTAAGCCATTAAACCCGGGAGCGCATTTGTGTAACCACCTAAACCATTATTTTATACTTTGTCTATTCAAAAATAGCCGCGCTATGAGCTTGTAGATTTGCTATTTTTGAAAAATCGTGAAAATGTGTGCAAATCTTTGAATACACATATATTTAAAGCATTATTTTTAAATCTTTAACTCAAATCTTTGCTTCTGGGGGTCCCTGGAACAAAATGTTTTAAGATGGGGGATGGCGGCCAAATAGGCCATTGACATGAAAAGGTTTGAGAGGGTTTGAGAACCACTGAAAAAAAAAAGGTTTGAGAACCACTGATATAGTAACATAAGTTTTTCAGAAAACTGTTAGGATTTAGAAGACATTTTGTAGAATCGGAACCTCAGGCCTTAATGGATTAAATAAATACATTTAAATAAAAGTCCTTCATGACTTTGCATTGTTGCACTGGCTCTTGTCTCTGGTGTTGTGCATATCCCTACTTATATAGAGGAGAGCACAATTAGACAATTGGAAACACCTGCTGATAATTCAGTGAGCATTCACAGAAATGCTAATAAACAGCTTGCATTTTGGAAAAGGGAAGAATTGGCTTCCTCACTCCCTTCATACGCATGGGCATACTGTTTGAAGTTAGTGAGAAAGACAATTCTTCACTTAATCCATTAGGACCGGGAAAGTATCTGTGTAATTTTTTAGATTAAAAAATAGCAGATATACATGATTACTCAAGTTGGACAGATGTTTCCTCATTTTATAGTAGGATAGTAGGATGTCCTCCCCAATATTTGTATTTAATTTTTAATGTATCAACAAATCGATTCTTTAATATAGTTGACTAAATGAATGGGTCTGGTGTGTGTCAGTGAAGGTGACGTCTGAGATGCTCCAGTTCAAAACAGAGGAACAGAAGTGTATTTATCTCTCTCTCTCTCTCCCTCGGTGCCTCATTCATCTCTCCTCTCCTCTCCTCCTTTCTTATCTCTGTGGTCTTCATTCTAATCTCAGTCTTTCTTTCCCCTTCCTCTCAACATTTCCTCTTGCTCTCCCACCTGCAATATTCCTCTCCTCCTTTGTCCCCCTTTCTCTCCTTCCCACTCTTTTCTGTTTCCGTCTCTACCCCCCCCCCCCACACACACACACACACACACACACACACACACACACACACACACACATTTCCATTCCAATCCCTCCATGATCCCCCCACCTGTACATCCTCCTCTTCCTATATACTTTGCTCTCATTCTTTAATCTGTTCATTTTTTGGACTTGTGCTACCCTCTGCTTTGTTGTAAACAATACAGAAAATAGCCAATCTACAAGTTCACACAACGCTGCGAGCTGAGAGACCCTGGTAGAGAACAGCAGAAGATGGGAGGAGGGGAGGGGAGAAGATAGAGAAGTAGAGAGGGGAGGGCAGGAGAAGAGAGGAGTCAAGAGTGGAGGGGAAGAGAAGAGAAGAGTGGTTAGGAGAGTAGAGGAGACAATAGGAAAGGGGAGAAGATAGAGAAGAGGGGAGGAGAGGAGAAGAGTGGAGTCAAGAGTGGAGGAGAAGAGAAGAGAAGAGTGGTTAGGAGAGTAGAGGAGAAGAGAGGAAAGGGGAGGGGGAGAAGATAGAGAAGAGGGGAGGGGAGGAGAAGAGAAGAGAAGAGAAGAGAAGAGAGAGAGGAAAGGGGAGCGGTATGGAGGAGAGGAGAGGAAAAGGGAGAAAAAAGAAGAACAGAGGTTCAAGAGGGCAAATGAGAGGAGAAAGAAGACTCCAAACATTTGGAATAGAGGAATGGATCAAAGTATCAGTGAAAGAGAGAACGGGGAGGATAGAGTGGATCTCAGGGGGGGGGGGTGGGGGGGGTGGTATGATGGGGGCGTTTGGGGGGATTTGTGAGCATAGTTATTATAGCATCACACCATGAAGAGACCTCTGGGAGCTATCCCGCAGAAACACACACATCACACCTCAGGATTTGGTTACAATTGTGTGTGTGTGTGTGTGTGTGTGTGTGTGTGTGTGTGTGTGTGCGCGTGTGCATGTGCATGTGCGTGTGTGTGCGTGTGCGTGTGCGTGTGCGTGTGCGTGTGCGCGTGCGCGTGCGCGTGTGCGTGTGTGTGTGGAGCACCTACAATACATATGTCTTTTAGTATTCATGTACAGTACTGTGTGTGTGCATATAGGTATGTGTATGTGTGTATGCACATGGGGTGTATGTGCATGTGCGTATACTGTGTTACTTACTTACTTAATCCTCTTCGTCCCTAGTGGGACATAAGGCTTTAACGATCTGCCTCCATCGGGACCTGTCTTGTGCTGCATGTTGTGCCTCGCCCCATGTCAGGTTCATCTCCTTTAGCTCGGCAGTCACGGTTCGTCGCCAGGTTGTTTTGGGCCGACCTTTCTTCCTTTTCCCTGCAGGAGTCCATCCTAAAGCGACCTTAGGGATACGATCCTGGGCCATTCTGAACACATGACCTAGCCATCGAAATCGGTGCCGTTTTATCTCTAACACTATGCTGTTGCACTTGGTCACCCTGTGTAGCTCTTCGTTGGATATCCTCTCAGGCCAGAAAATGCGGCAGATTTTCCTCAAGCATCGATTATGGAAGGCATCGATTTTCTTCATATCCCTTATTGTGACTCGCCAGCATTCAGATCCATACAACAGTACTGACTTCACATTGCTGCTGTAGAGTCGGATTTTGGTTCTTAGTGTGTACTGTTTTGACTTCCAGATGGATTGGAGCCTAACAAAAACACTGTGAGCCTTCCCTAGCCTTGCTCTGATATCCTTTTGTGTTGCGTTTTCTTTGCTGACTAGACTTCCCAGGTAGGTGAACTCTTCCACATAGTCAAGAGGGAGCCCGTTCACAGTGACTGGTACACCTGGAGTGGCATTAAAGCACATCACTTGTGTTTTAGAGGTGTTGATGTTCAAGCCTGTTTGTAGGGCAAACATGTTAAGTCTGTCAGTTTTCTCCTGCAGATGGGTATGGTTTGAGGAGAGCACCGCAAGGTCATCGGCAAAGTCAAGGTCTTCGAGTTGGGAAAACAGGGTCCACTGGATGCCTCTGGGTCTGTCGGCTGTTGTCTTCCTCATAACCCAGTCGATGGCCATCAGGAAGAGAATGGAGGACATGATACACCCCTGTCGTACACCGGACTCCACTGGGAACCATTCGGATGGTTTACCATTAACAAGGACACTGCATTGGAAGTGACGATAGAACAACCCCATCAGTGAGACCATTTTGGGGGGAATTCCATATGATCCCGCGATCTTCCACAGGGTGTCACGGTGCAGGCTGTCAAATGCTTTCCGGAAGTCGATGAAGTTGATGTACAGTGCGGTGTTCCATTCTATACACTGCTCTATGATGTTTTTCAAAGCAAAGATCTGGTCTGTGCATCCCCTCTCCCTCCTAAATCCTGCCTGTTCGTCTCTCAGGGTCTGATCAACAGCGGAATCAATTCTGCCAATTAGGATCCTGCAGAAAACTTTTGATGGTATCGACAGCAGTGTGATCCCCCGCCAATTGTCGCAGTTCTGCTGGTTTCCTTTCTTGGGGATTTTGACTATCAGGCCCTTGTCCCAGTCTTCAGGTATCGTTTCCTTCTCCCAGATGTTTCTGAAGAGGTCTGCGAGCACCTTGCTTGAGGTATTAAGGTCGGCTTTCAGCATCTCTG
>NC_137607.1:26566424-26571424 GCF_963280865.1 Gymnoscopelus braueri | reverse complement strand
AAGGACCATACCGGCGGTCTGGCATGTTTAGCCCATTGACTTTACGTGACATAGCTACCGACCATTTTCCAAAGTATACTGTAGTTTGTTTGATTTTTGAGGAAGCCACTGGATTCCATTCATTTTAGTGCAGTATGAAAATCAACTCGCAGGGATTTGAAACTCACTTGAGACGGGTAAATCAAACACACTGCATTTCATTGTGTGTTATTTTTTTGCCAGAGCTACGCTATCGTTGTATTTAAATGCATCTTTAAGTGCCGATTTATTTGAAAAGACTATCCAAAAATAGTCA
Organism: Gymnoscopelus braueri; assembly: GCF_963280865.1. Lineage (NCBI taxonomy): Eukaryota > Metazoa > Chordata > Actinopteri > Myctophiformes > Myctophidae > Gymnoscopelus > Gymnoscopelus braueri. The sequence goes on along the minus strand of NC_137607.1, from coordinate 26,571,129 downwards.
CTGGAGAAAAGGTTGATCTACAAATAAATTGACCGCACAATGATTTTTAGCCAACATTCACTCAATTATATAAAGGGAAGTTTGTTAATGTTTTAAGGACTGTGGAGACACTATACTGTAGTTATATGCTAAATCTAACAGGCTAAGACTAAAGCACAACCCCTTGAAGCTGTGCTGCCCCTTACCAACCAGACCAAAGTGGTTTGAACTGACCTTTACTGCCATTCTTAGAGCCTCAAAACTTTTAAAGTGAAATAAAAGAAAGTGCCATAGTTAAAAACGCAACAAACTGCCTTTAGAACAGAAAACAGGTGGACATTTCGTCAGGAAAGCTCATCCTCTGGTCTGCTCATGGTTATCTGGCCATTAGACTTTGACATCTCATTTCCATCAACCGAGGAGGGGAAAACAACACGAACGGACCTCCAACTCATAATTCCTGGTCAGAAACTGGGCTTTCTCAAAACTGCAACTTCTCCAAGATGTAGCATTGTGACATCACAGACACAAGAATCAAGAAGAAATAACAATGTGTTTTTATACTTTTAAGCAGACTTTCAAGTTTCTTTTTATGCAAAGTCAGAAACTTCCCAGTTCCCAATGGCACGAATGCAACCATCTGTCTTTTAAGCACTTCTCGTGCTGAAAACTACAGCAAGTGCATATATTACTTTTCATCACTTGCATGATTCCACAATTCTGTGGCATTTCAAATTTTTCTGTGGAACATTCAGTTTTCTGCAAAAAAATAAAGTCATTGTGGAATTGCGGCTTTCTGTGGAGCCCGCCTGCCTGCAGGCAGGCAGGCCCCAGCCTCATTTGATGCTGCTTCATGTTTATGTTTGAATAATGAATTACCATTGACTTTAAAAGTGACTATAATATAGAAACAGATTTATCATGCAGTATACAGTACCTGCAGGGGTCCCTCAGATAGATTAAATAGTGGCCACTGACAGTTGATCAGCATAGTGATACTAACAATAATGACCAATAAAACAATGAATGTTTGTGTATTCTATAAATCGCAAACACACAACAAACGACAAACACACAAAAGTTTACCCGTCTGTGTCTCTTCCAACTGTAACGTCCCTTCACATTGGGTATACTTCCTCTAATTGAGCAGAACCACTTTTAACCACTTAAAACCTATACGTTGAGACCCTTTATAGTACTAGGCCCCCCCGCCCCCTCCTGTTTTTGCTCTAAGTACTATATCTTCACCAAAACAATCTTCTGAATTCTTCTGAAATATCTTCCGAATTCTGATCTACATGCCCAAAACATGTTGTAACGCAATGCTTTGAGAGCTTGTAGATCGGCTATTTTTACAAAGTGTTCGCCCCTAGAATAGGGACGCTAGAGTTCATGTGGCTAAAAACATAATCCAAACCCCCCCCCCCCACTTGTGTTTCTATGCGTCTGCAGGGGTCCCTCTGAAGCCGCGCAGAGAGATGACATTCCAGGAGGACCCGGAGGGTCATGTGAAGGTGACGTGGTTGTCAAAGTTCAACGTGAGCGTGGAGCCTGTGGTTTACCTGCTCCAGTCCCGCTGGAACACAGGAATACACCCCAGTGAAGACCACGCCTCCCCGTGGACCACGGTTGCCATGGTAGAGTAACTAATTACCTAACTACCAGCATCCTTCAGCCTGATATCTCTTTGTTTAGTCAGGGTGTGTATGGCAGGAAATGCCTGGTGGTTAACCCATTAAGACCTGAGGCCGATAAAAAAAAAAGAAGCTTTCTGAAAAACGTATGTCGCTATCAGTGGGGCTCAAACTTTTTCATGTCATGGACCCTCAAAACTATTATGTATTTGGCCCCCGACCCCCATCTCAAAATGTTTTGTTCCAGGGATCCCCAGAAGCAAGGATTTGAGTAAAAAAAAAATATATATAATTGCAGATCTACAAGCTCATATCACGGCACGAAGTGACGCGTTATGAGCTTGTAGATCTAGCTTGTAGAGCTTGTAGAGCTAGATATCTAAACGTTGGACAGCGAGGCCATGCTGATATTAGATTACATTTATTTATACATTTTTTTACCAAATGAAGCCTAGCATCCCTATCCTGGCCATGTCATAATAGGCAAACATTCTGCAAAAATCTATCTACAAGCTCACAACGCGTCATTGCGTGTTGAGCTTGTACGTTTTTGGCAAAGAGATTTGAGAGAAAAAAAGGAGGGGTACGGGTATAGAACCCTGGGGGACCCCGGTCAACAAAGTATATGGTTTAAGTGGTTAAATGGGTGCGGGGACACGGGACATGGTTCACTTTTTGGCTCATGGCAACTGTTTATGCAGGCATTGTTCTTCTTCTCTGATCTCTTTCCTCGAAACTGACGGATTTCTGTCATGTGTTGACATCATTGGTACTGTTTTTAATTGTAGTAAATAATGGCTTCTCTCCCGGAAAGGGATATGTTGTTAGCTTCTCTAGAATATCGAGGAACAGCAGGAGGCTGAGGGGGATGCGAAGGGCCTCATGGAGAAGCTGAAGTCAAACTATAGTCGTTTTGTTAACCAAAGCTAATCACTGAAATTGTGCGTTGTGGATATTCAATTATTCGTCCACCAACTTTCAGAGAAGTAGAACTATACGGCACAGTCAGGAGGGACTTTCACACTCAGGGGTTTTTCTGTGTGTCATGAAACAACCGTGATAATTCATCATAACATAATGGGTGACCTATAATCCCTTTAACCACGGAACAGTGTCACAATATTCCTAACCTCTCATTATCATAACCTCTCTGAGCTCAGCAGTAGTGTCAAATGATGAAGCTGCTCCCGGTCTCCATCATAGAGATAGAGACAGTTTGGTCTTCCAGCTCATCAGTCTGATGCCTAACTGTCTAAACCATCTCCACCCTTTAGCCAGTCTGCCATCCTGCGTGGGTAAACCTTGTGTGTGTATGTCTGTGTGGCTGCACGCGCGTGTGTGTGTGAGGTTAGGTAAATAAGCAGCAGAGCTTAAAAAGGGTCCAGAGACAGCCACAGTCGTTCCACCGGCTGACTCCATATGACTGAACGTTCATTATGGTCTTACAGAGATGGTAGCGTGTGTCTGTGTGTGTGTGTGTGTGTGTGTGTGTGTCAGACAGACTTTAAGGGATTATCTTTGTACTGACAGAGACAGTACATTCGTCATTCATTCATAAGAAACCTTCAACAATGACAGCTGAGGCTGATGTGCTTGTGTTTATGTGGTTTTTTTAGGTGGCCCCAACGGATATTGCACATCAAAACCTAGCAGTACGTGTCCCAAGTTAGACCGGACTGCAAACTGTATAAAACAGAATTATTAAAATGGGTTCAAAGATGTCATGGGTTCCTGAAGAGGTTCCTTGAGTAACTATAAAGATTGCACTCAGTAGAACGCATACCTCAACCAGCAACTATGCTATTGTCAAGATATAGTATGTCATTAACACCTTAGATATGATTATTATGTCATTTTGCACTCTCATTTGATTATGACCTTGTCCTTTGACATTTTCAGCCCAAAAGTGAAACATTTATTTGGGACAGCCTACTTATCACTCCCACCAGATACTCATAAAAGTCAATGTAATGGTCTGTGGGCGGGGCGGAACCAGAGCCTTCCAATGTAAAATTTAAGTCACTTCCCTTCTTACTGTGATTCGTTGAGCACTATCCAATCAGCAATGACGTGCCTACGTAACAGGTGACTTTCAGAATTCAGGCCAAAGATGGTTATAGGATTAGCCATGGTTCACATGACGCTTGTATACAAGCGTCATGGTGCCTAGTCCCCCTGGTCTAAAGTTGTGTTCGATTTTTTCACATTGCCATCTCTCACATAAACATAAACGTTCAAATTTCAAATATAAAGTGCTTACCACCGAGCCACGGATGTTACAAGGCGATGCGGACCGCGATGAGTACCCGTATCTCCCGTATTGTTCAATAAAAAGCATTTTAATCCCATCGCCGGCCATTTTCTCCAAATTGTCTCCTATACTTTCAACCATGCGACACTAATGGTTGGGAGGTGTATTGCACTCTGATACATTACAAAACAAAAAAAAACAAAAAAAGAAAATGGCCGGCGATGGGATAAAAATGCTTTTTATTGAACAATACGGGAGATACGGGTACTCATCGTGGTCCGCATCGCCTTGTAACATCCGTGGCTCGGTGGTAAGCACTTTATATTTGAAATCTGAACGTTTATGTTTATGTGAGAGATGGCAATGTGAAAAAATCGAACACAACTTTAGACCAGGGGGACTCTGCACCATGACTGTCATGGTATGACAGTCATGTTTCAGGGCTAGTTATAGGATATAGAAAGATATGCCATCCCAATAGACCATATTCACACAGCGGCCATTTTGGAATTGAACATTGAAAGTGCCACCCCGTTGCCGTGGCAACCGGGGTGGCACTTCATTGACTTAGTAGCAACATGGTCGCCGTGTGAATATGGTCTATTGTAGGCACTAGAGGTGAAATGGTACACAAATGGCATATGGTCTCCTAAGTGGGCGTCGTCTGAAGGCAGATCTCGTGAACGTGAACGTCCTATGTTTGCTGGTGCTAGATCCCTCGAGGGTGTGTTGCTGGGACAGAGAAAGGTCGACAATAAAGTTGATTTTCTCCTGATGTGTCGCTCTGAAAAAAGGCATGTTTGGAAAAGAAAGTTGGAATGTGCCTGGACCGTGGCCTGGC
>NC_137607.1:26513924-26561424 GCF_963280865.1 Gymnoscopelus braueri | reverse complement strand
GGCAGCGGTTGCCGGTAGTGTCTCCTACCGGAACCGCTGCCTAACGGTCCGCTGGTCATCAGATTATTGGCTTAGGAATGCGACAAAAACAAAAAAATATCCATGAATGCAAGTCTCCATGGGTTGAATAATCGATAGAAAAAAAGTTATGTTTTGGGTGAACTATCCCTTTAAGGGATAAAGTGGGAAGCTCAGTAATCCGTGAGAGACTCTTGAGTCGAGCTGCTGCTCCTTTGTATAGAAAGGAGATAGTGAGGTGGTTATATAGTAAGGACGCCTCCTGGCCGCCTCCTGGCTGCCTCCTGGCTGCCTCCCCAGGGAGGTTTTCCAGACGTGTCCAGCTGGGAGGAGGCCACGGGGCAGACCGAGGACAAGGTGGAGGGATTATATCTCCACGCTGGCCTGGGAATACCTCAGGATTTCCCAGTGGCTAATATCTGGGGTTACCTGCTGGAACTGCTACCTCCGTGTGTGATGGCACAGCCAAGAGTTTGTACATTTCCCGATATTTGTCTCCTAGTCTCCTACATTAGAGAATGATCCTTTTATTCCATCCATTTTATTCACAAAGCTTTTTGTCAAAGCTATCGCTTTATGTTCAGATTATGGTTATTTTCTGTGCCGTGCACTGTGTCTCACTTTTTGTACGGTATAAAAACAAGAGAGAACTTCCTAGAGAACAGGGAGAACAAATTGATCCTCACCATGTATGCTGTGTGTGAGTGTCCTGACGCGTCTCGCAAACATGCCTCGTTTCTTTCGGACTTAATCAAAAACGCTTCATCTGATGCTTTATCCCTAATCGGTTTCTACTCCTGTAGGTCGAGGGGGCTCACAGTTTCTGCGCTTCTGCACTGGGAGCCCCCCAAGGACGGAGACCTGCCAGTCCATCACTACAGAGTTACATGGATGCCTCAACACACGTACACGACGCGCCACAGAAACACACACACACTGCACACGGCACACAAAAGCACACACACACTGCCTTTACACGCTGGACAGGACAAAAAGGAAACCCACAGCAGAGTTACACAAGGGGTAAGGAAACTTTATCTTTATTCTTTTTTTTTTTTTGAGGGATGGAATTTAACACATTACACCAGAGGTATTCAACAGGGGGTCCGCGACCCCTAGGGGGTCCGCGGAGGTACTGCAGGGGGTCCGCGAAATTGTTGTTTGATTAAACAATATTTTTGTTTGAAAAAAAAAAAAAAAAAAAAATTTAGCAAACAGATAAATGGAGGCACAATGCACAATAACATGGTATGTTTATACATATTTTGTAGAGAATTTTTATTTTGCACATGGGGCAGGTGCGTATAGGAGCAGGCAAAACACAATTTTATACATAAATATACAATATATGTGGTAGCCCCCCCTACCCTACGAGGTAGGGGGTCCCTGCTCCATATCCCCATCAGTTTGGGGGTCCCTGGCCTGAAAAGGTTGAAGACCCCTGCATTACACTAAATGTCTTTGCTGAAAATAGCTGATCTACAAGCTCAAAAACACACGCAACGTGTTGTGAGCTTCTAGATCAGCTATTTTAATATCTGCCTATTATGACATGCCCAGAATAGGGAAGCTAGGGTTCATGTGGTTAAAGTACATAAATTACTGCACACTACTCATTGGAATGAATGTAGACATGGATTTCAGAATGTGCTGACATGCACACACACCCCCCCCACACACACGCACACACACACGCACGCACGCACGCACGCACGCACGCACGCACGCACGCACGCACGCACACACACACACACACACACACACACACACACACACACACACACACACACACACACACACACACACACACACACACACACACACACACACTCACACACACACACACACACACACACACACACACACACAGCACTCCACTATAAACAAGGAATTCGCCAGAAATCCTCTACAATTGTGCTGCTTCATCTGAGAGATTTAACTGTCTCCACACACACACACACACACACACACACACACACACACACACACACACACACACACACACACACACACACACACACACACACACCCCTCCTTGTGTGCTGGTAGTGATTACTACAGTGAAAGTCAGGCTGCTGCAATAGCCTGATGGGAGGGACAGCCTCTATAAGAGCTACTGTGTACAGGTGGCACTGTAACTTAACGTAACATGCTTACAGGAAGACATTCACGTTCTACATACTATGTACGATCCCACAGAAACATAGAGGAGGGAGAGGACATGCACACAGTGAGGTGATTAATCATGCTTAGATTGAATATGAGGGGCAGTCTTAAACCCCTTAAACCCTAGCGTCCCTTTTCTGGGCATGTCATAACAGACTAAAACTAGAAAATGTGCTCCTCGGAGCACAAGTCTCCGCCAGCAGACTATAGCAATTATATTATCATAGCAATAACTAATGAGATACAGTAGAGTAAAAGATATATACTGTAGTTAAATAAAAAGGTGTATGTTAAAGAAATATTTATTAAAAAAAAAATGATTTAAAAATCATATTTTGTATTCTAATGATTCACACCTATTTATAGAATTGTATTTCGTCATGCATTCCTCTAGCCAATCAAAGGCATTGGTGTCAACATATTAATACGTATTAAGATTTCGGTCTTGTTGTGGGATCAATTCAACTCTAGTCCTCTTCTGTGTTACTGTTGTAGATGAGTATGCTTTCTTAGCTTTGGCCTTCTGCGCCTTTGCTTGACCAATGTCAGGTGTTCTCAAAGGGACACACACACGCACGGACGGGTGATTTGGACTAGAAGATACTGTTCCAATCAAGACTGATTGATCCTGTCTTACCTCGCTTCAAAAACGTAAACGGCTTTTTGAAGTGACACACCTTTTTATTATAGGATTGTATTTCGTCATGCGTCCCTCTAGCCAATCAGAGACATTGATGTCAACATATTGACACGTATTAAGAGTTCGGCTTTGTTGTGGGATCATTTCAACTCTAGTCCTCTTCTACGTTACAATTGTAGATGAGTATGCTTTCTTAGCTTTGGCCTTCTGCGCCTTTGCTTGACCAATGTTAGGTGTTCTCAGAGGGAAACACACACGCACAGACGGGTGACTTGGACTTACTGAAGGTACTGTTCCAATCAAGTCTGATTGATCCTGTTTTACCTCACTTCAAAAAGTAGGGGCTTTTTGAAGTGACACACCTATTTATAGAATTTTATTTCGTCACGCGTCCCTCTAGCCAATCAGAGGCATTGGTGTCAACAACTTGACACGTGTCATGTGGAGCTTGCCCAATGTTAGCTTGGCTAACAATGTTTGCTCACACAAAGCGAAAACATATTCTCCACCTTCGGCGGAGACAATAACAGACTAAAATATTTTGGAAAAACAGAACAGGGCCTAGTATAGACCCCTGAAGGTCCCCGGTCAAGTATGTAGGATTTATGTGGTTAATTGTGTGGCATTTAATGAATAACAATGTTAAAAGCCATCTACAAAAAAAATGCATATCATACAAATAAGAGTTTATCCATTTTCATTTAGCTTAAGGACCATCAGAATATGTCGAAGTAAAAAGCTTGTTTATTCAAACCTCAGATTTCCCAATCCAGCCTATTGAATGTCATAATGATAGGGCAGTGTTTACATATTGTACAGCGATTGTAATTATACGCCTAATTGTCATATAATTATACGCTAGATGCGACTAAATGCAATTAAACTACATTTTACACTACAAAAAGCATCTCAGAATGTGCTGGCATTCACATTCCATGTTTTGAAAATGCTACTGTCTGGAATTCATGTTCTATAAACATGGTTTTATCAGTTAGCTGACTAAAAGTCACAACATTGCTTGTAGCTTATTTTACACAAAATCAGTATCACCACTTTTGACATGTTGCTCCTTTTTGTTTTTGCCTCAGATGTAGTCAACACATTATCTGAGGTATTTTTTGATTATGAAGTTATTAGGCGGCCATTTGAGGACTAGCATATGTTTCCTGTGTATCCAAAGTGTGGTTTGGTCTGAGTACACAGTTACTATTAAACAAGATATGATCATTTTTGGAGTCATATGGTGACATGTTGGCTTGGCTCTAGAAAGTTAGGATAACATGCCAGCTTAGCTATGTAGTTTGACTGACAACACAGAGCTATGGCTTCTCTGTGTTAATATATCATGTTTAACTCAAGTCAAAGCAGCTGCAAATGTATTACTGACAACATGCCAGTCACTATATTGGTTAGAGCACAGGAACATGAGTATCGGCTGTCACGGCAGTGCAGCATGAGGCCTCTATGTATAATATATGTGGGCCTTTAATGTACAGATCCTACTCTTGTGTTGAATAAAATGGGTTGAAAATATAGGAGTATAGGAGTTTAAATAATGATAGAATGAGCCATTATGTCCATTGTTATTACAGAGGTCACTGAAGGGCAGTTTATGCATGTCTGCAAGACGATATCTTCTGTTTTGCATGGTATCATTGCTGTACCATTGCTGCTACAATTCTTTTAACATTTCCAAATGGCACTATTTGAGAAACAAAGAGTTACTTTAAGAAAGAGGTCCATTCATTTTTAAATTAGATTTTATTCTTAGGCCTTAGTTTTTACATTACAATCATTTATTTTGAGTACATAAGAGAACAAAACATGAAACATGGAGTTTCTGCTGTAGGTATTCGTGCACCAGCATTGGTATAGGCTTTAGTCATCCTAAACAGTGATGGAGATCCCAGACATGGCCTGGTGGAGCCATTTATCTGTAGTCTGGTCTTCTGTTCTGCTTGGCTGGGAGGCATGGAATTTAAATGAGGGCCTCCCCCAAATCAGCACCCCCAAACGACTGTTTCCAACCCTCAGCTGCACCTATTGTAGACTCACAAATAGGCAGTGTACAACCACACACAGGCAGTGCAACAGGTAGAAAATAGAATGATGCCGTTCTACTGTGCCGACGCTTTCACCCCGCAAAAGTCCCCATATTTTGCTTGTGAAAGTGTCTGTAAACTGGGATGCAATTCAACAAGGCCCAATAGAAACTCACAAACATGGTACATCTGGTTGAAGGCATACTCTTCTCTACTCTCAGACTAAAGCTGAAACAACGGATGGAACTAGAACAACAACAGATGGAACAAAAACAATAAATTAAATGATCAAAGAACATCTTCAAAATATATCAGCTAGTGGACGAAAGTGCAGGTCATGGAAGAGATAGCATACATAGCTTTGACTGGATTAGATGCAGAGAAACGATCTCATGCAGCATCATTACAGGAGTGGTGAACCCCAGAGGTGTTGCCAGACATTCAGACTACAGTGTATATCCCTTACATTACCACAGAAAGCTGCGTTTTTCTGGATACATACACATACAGATTTCATTGAGAATACAGTGGGCTAGCTGGAATGAACTGTAATCCTGAAGTTAGAGGGAAAATGTAGATTGAGGAAATATTTAAATAAGTGAAAAGCCTTCACAGAGTCTGTCTTTTTGAGTACAAATCACAGTTCCTTTTACATATAATGACCTACTGACCAAAATAGACCCGAATAGACCTCCAAACCCAACTTCAAAGACTTTTTATTTCTGTGTTCTCCACCACTACGCTACACACACGCGTGTGTACGCACATACACATACACACGCACACGCAAACGCACACACACACACACACACACACACACACACACACACACACACACACACACACACACACACACACACACACACACACACACACACACACACACACACACACACACACACACACACACACACACACACACACACACACACACACACACACACAACCATGCATGCCATATGTTTTGTCTATCTAGAGGGTAATGGAAATACTTCAACCCCATTTTGTCCACAGGTCACTGGGAAACAGCTTTTAAGTCATTCTTTCACAAACACACACGCACACGCGCACACACACACACACACACACACACACACACACACACACACACACACACACACACACACACGTGCGCTCGCTTGTTATCGTGCAAAACATCTCTCTGTTGTGACTTGCTGCAGCCCAGTCAGATGGACAGATGTGATTGACTCAGAGCCTGTTAATAACCTGTCAATCAAACAGTAGACTAATACAGAACAGCTCCCAGCTGTTACTTATAAAAAGGCGGGGCCTGTATTGATTGATTGATTGAAAATTTTATTTGGCAAAAGAATGTAAAACAACACAGTTACATTTATAATACATTTGTCTAAACGGTCCGACCAAAAAAGTCCTTGCGGACTTGTTTCCGTTGGGGTCCTTGTATCACTATCAGCCGATGATGAAGATGATGATGATCATGATGATGATGATGATCATGATGATCATGGTTGACGGGGATCATAAGAGTAACGAGGACAAAGGTGATGATGATAACTGGCGTTGATGATGATGATGATGTTGCTTGGATATGTTTTATTTTTATTAATGATATGCATGTTCTAATGTGCTGTGTGTCCGCAGCCGCAGTGCCAGCTAAGTCTAGAGGATCTACTTCCTGCCACGCCCTATTACTTCTCAGTCCAGACGGTGGCCTACTGGGGTCAGAAGAGACTGAAGAGTCCCAAAGCCCACATTCTGTTCACTACTAACACTGATACAGGTAAAGTGTATGCCTTTCACTGCTGTTACTGCTACGGGTAAACTCACCTAGGTTTAATCCATTAAGACCGGGAAAGCATCTGTGTCATTTTTTATTTCTTTGGCTATTCAAAAATAGCAGATCTACAAGCTCATAGCGTGGCACCGAGTGCGACACTATGAGCTCGTTGATCTGCACATTTTTTTATTTATTTTTTATTTGTGCAAATCTTTGAATATATATAATTGTTTAAAGCGAACTTTTTTAACTCCAATATTTGCTTCTGGGGGTCCCTGGAACAAAATATTTTGAGATGGGGTCTGCGGCCATTTACATTACATTTTGGGGGTCCTTGACATGAAAAGATTGGAGCTCCACTGATATAGCAACATAATGTTAGGATTTAGGAAAGAAAAATAGATATGTATTTGGCCGCGGACCCCCATCTCAGAATGTTTTGTTCCAGGGACCCCAAAAGGAAAGATTTGAGTAAAAAAAATCGCTTTAAAAATATATTCAAAGATTTGCACACATTTTCATATTTTCATTTTTTTAACCACTGGATCTTTAAAGACTGCATTCTGGTGCAACCTATCTGCCAGTCTTATCATCTATTATTGTGGCAGATCTATTTAATTTGGCCACCGACTCTGTTTTCAGATGAGGAGCCAGAGCAATTACATTTTATTCAAGCAGACTGTGTCTGTATGCTGTCAGTCTTGTCTTGTCAATTACACTACACTCCATTGTACACTTATCCTGCGTTGGTCAAGTGGCTGGTTGTACTGTCTGTAGCCTGGAGGTTTCGCCATATTTAACTGTTTAGAACCAGGCTAAGGGACCATTCTAAACTGTAAGTATAGCCGCGGAGGTACAGTATGCGCGTTAAAAACGTGCTGTGCACAGAGCTTTTGCTCATTATATCAGAGGGAAAAGTGCCCAGAAATGGTGACCACACACCCTCAGCCCTATTGTAACTCGAGGTCTTAATACCTACAGTATCTAGCAAAGTTTGTTTAGTTGAACAATATTATAGAAAAGGAGTTAAATTAACACTCAGACTTTCAGGTGTTGTCAGGTGAAGGTTCTAGTGCTGAGGGATGAATCAAATCCCAGACACATGAATCAGCTGTCGGGACACATTTTTTAATGTTTCATTAACTAGGCAGTCTGTCAGTAACACACCAAACTGTACCGCACTTCATTTCCTAACAGAGCCATGAATTATTCAGGTATTGATTTTCCTGTTAGCACGCTGCTGCTGTTCTTGGCACCGTCAGCACAATTCTGCAGCTGCACTGTTAAAGCACACACCTGTATGCACACACACACACACACACACACACACACACACACACACACACACACACATGCACACAAACACACACACGCACACGCATGCATATGTAGTGGAAAGTGTCAGTGTTAATGGTGGTCCAGGTAACACAAATTAACCCTTTGGTCAGCCCAGCCCAGAATATAGCCAGCTGCAGTTCCCATTATTGGGTTACTTTACATTCCAACAGTTTTATTTGGAATGTATTCTTGTGCTCTATTGTAGTGTGTGTGTGTGTGTGTGTGCGTGTGCGTGTGCGTGTGCGTGTGCGTGTGCGTGTGCGTGTGCGTGTGCGTGTGCGTGTGCGTGTGCGTGTGCGTGTGTGTGCGCACGTGAGTGCGTGCGTGATTAATGTCAAGTGCAAGTAAATATATAGCTTTTAAAATTTTCATTCATTTTCAGTTAATCATTGGAATTTTTAATAAGCTACGGTATGGCCAGTTACCAGAAACACGTGTTTCTCTGTGTTTCTCAGCTGAACCAGCTAAAGCCAATCAGATAAGGGCTCAAATGTCGACGATGCAGTGAGCGAGCTCGCTACCGGCTGCTAGGTACCGCCCCCTAATTTGTGTGTGTTCCTGGAAACACAATAATGCATTCATACATTCTGTTAGCTTTATATAATGTCTTTTATATGTTCGCTGTGGAGTGTAACATGTTTTCATCATACTGTCATTTACAAGCAGCCAGAACACCTGCTATATAAAAATGGCACTTACAGGAATATGAAATTGTTATAGAGAGGCACCCACAGTGAGCCCACGCATGTCGCTGTGTTCCAGGTGGTTTAAGGGTCATTGCGCTAAAGACATACCGGTAGTTTTTTGTTTCTTGTTTTTCAGAAAGAAATCAGCGTGGTAGGAACATAGTTTCCAAATAAACGGTCCAATCCCATCACTCCCTCCATTAAGCTAGCGAGAGGCTCCTTGTAAGCTTGTTATGAGCTTATTTCCATTCTAGTTAGCAGGTTTTGTTTCATTCCAAACAAAGGTCATCAAAACAGCCGAAGTTAACATTAACATTCTTATATTTTGCCTCTCCTCTCCTCTCCTCTCCTCTCCTCTCCTCTCCTCTCCTCTCCTCTCCTCTCCTCTCCTCTCCTCTCCTCTCCTCTCCTCTCCTCTCGTTTATTGTCCTGCTCCTCCACAGTCCTCCCTGACCAACCTCAACCAGATGCCACCAAAAGAGAAGACTTCTCCAACGAGCTGCCATCTTCCCCCGCCCTCTCCTCCTCTCCCTCCCTCTCGGCTTCCTCCAACCTCCACCTCTCCCCCGCTCTCCCTCACCCTGATCCCGCGCCCGACTCCGTTGCCCCCAGCAACCTGCGCCTGGAGGCCGCTGCCCCTCACTACCATGACAGCCAGCTGCAAGTCAAGGTGTTTTGGAAGTGGCTTCATCAAGGTGTGTTGCTATGGAAAATGTTGTAACAACTTGACCTGAATAGTCAACTAACAGGGACACAAGCTATGTATTGTATGTGCAGTACTGGCATACCACATGATACAAATGTATCATGACAGTACATTAACACCTTTTACAAACAAATGGGCAAAATAGACAGACAGACAGACAGACAGACAGACAGACAGACAGACAGACAGACAGACAGACAGACAGGCAGAAAGTCCAACAGACATGCACACAGGCAAGTTTCCCTAGAATCTAATTTTCTCGGTACAATCTGCAAACTCAGCAATCCCCCGAGACTGGATGCTTGTAGCCCCAGAGCTGGACTCTGATTGGCTGGTTGAGCTATAGACAGGAGGTGCTGACTGGCTGTTATCTGACTGAGAGGGAAGAAGAGACAGCAAGTCATATTCAATAACATCAGCGTGGACAAATAATCAACAGCAGCTGTGTGTGTGAGAGCATGGCATGTGCGTGTGAGAGTGCGTGCGAGAGTGCGTGCGAGAGTGCGTGCGAGAGTGCATGCGTACGTGCGTGCGGGCCTGTGTAGATGCATGAGTGAGTGCATGCGTGAATGCATGCGTTTGCCTGTGTGTATGCATGTGTGCGCGGTGCATGTGTGAATGCATGCATGCGTGTGTGTGTGTGCGTGTGTGTGTGTGCGCGTGTGCGTGTGTGTGTGTGTGTGTGTGTGTGGGTTGAAGGGTAAAGAGTGGATCTCATGGCAGAGGTGATGAAACAGGAGAGAACAGAAAGTATAGTCTCTGAGTGAATCTCAGGATGCGTTTCTCTCAGGTTTCACACACTATTCTAGACAAACACACACATGCAGACACACACTCTCTCGCTGGCTCGTACACACACACACTCACAGGGACACGTAGAGGCACGTGCACACGGATTGTGTCTGATCTATGCCTTGTTGTATTACAGCCAGACAGAGAGACCTTGGCCCATATGTCTTGCGGTGGCGTCCAAATGCCTGTGGTGCTAATGTTACCAACACAGAGAGAACAGCCACTCTACAGGTACAACTATACTGTGTGTGTGTGTGTGTGTGTGTGTGTGTGTGTGTGTGTGTGTGTGTGTGTGTGTGTGTGTGTGTGTGTGTGTGTGTGTGTGTGTGTGTGTGTGTGTGTGTGTGTGTGTGTGTGTGTGTGTGTGTGTGTGTGTGTGTGTGTGTGTGTGTGTGTGTGCGCGCGCGTTCATAGGAGATCAGTTTCCGTCTTCATAACTCTCATATCAGTCTGGAATGCTCTCAACCGTAAAAGTGTCTGTCTGGCCTTTCTTTCTGTCATAACTCTCTCTCCCTCTGCTATCATCATCCCTCTCTCCGTGTATCCGTTACTCTCTCCAGCATAGCTCCGCATCAAATCTCTGTTTAACCTTTTTTTATTGTCTTGCTGTTCCAGTCTGAAATGCTATGTTTATTTATTTTTTTTGAAAGATATCGGGGAAAGGTTGCTTCATTTGTATCGAGCATGTAGAAAAAACTTCTGTGAGAGAAATCCATTACCAGACACTGTGTTTATACCCTCAACTTCTGCATTCTAGACCCAAGTTCATTTTCATCTCTGTTTCCAAAGCTAAGTCATACAAACCATTTACAGCGATTGTGCATTCACATGCGGCGCTGTGGCTCACATAGACGCAAACGTTAAGCAAGAGTTTCAACAGTGGTGGACAAATGACCCGCTTCGTGCGTAGACGGTGGTACCTAATGCCAAAAATAAGAAAAAAAGAGTTGGGTAGAGAGATCACTGTGAAGCTAGAATAAACACAGGAGCAGGATTCAGAAAGGTGACGAGAGCTTTGTGAGCGTGTTGGGTCGAAGGCAGATGCAGAGCTCACATTGTTTCTGCTGGACACGGCCAGGTGTGTGGGGAAGCCAGGGGGAGGGTCGAAAGGTTCTCAAAACATTGCAACCATTACTCATAGTTGAGAACTGGCATTTCAAGAAATGTATCTTAACCACACAGTGTCCGTTTTCTGGCCATGTCATAATGGGCAAAAGATTTGGCGAAGATCGCAACAAGGCGACACGTTGTGAGCTTGTAGATTGGCTACTTTCAGCCACAATGTTTGGTGTAGAGGGAAAAAAGGAAGTGGGCCTAGTATAGACCCCAGGTGGACTACGGTCAGCGAAGAATGTAAAAGAAAAAAATCAATTCTCCGGTTCCGGGCAACCCAGACTTTTTCTTATTTCCACACATCTCTAAGCTCTAAGGTATATAAATGACATAGTTTAATGTTGAAAATGAGTGGTATTCCCCTTTAAGTGGGTAAAGAGCTTACTGCTTACATGCAATACACATGAATGGCCGCTCAGCATCTCCCTCTGTCTCTCTTCCTTCATCTCTGTCATGTCTCTGTCTGCGCTGTCTGTCTGTCTGTCTGTCCGTCTCTAGGGAACACATCACACCATCACAGGCCTGCTGTTCTCCTGTAAGTACCGGGTCGCTGTGGCTACGGAGGAGGACCAGGACTCTGAGGCTGTAGCCTGGGTTACGACCCCAGCATGTACCTCTGTCAGGGTCAGAGGGGGCAAAGGCCTGCCCTGCAGCACTGAGGGTAAAACACACACACACACACACACGCACACGCACACGCACACGCACACACACACACACACACACACACACACAAAGAGAGAGACACGGCTGCGCACGCACACGCAGTTTCCATTTTGTACTTGGATTGTTACACTGGTAAGGACATTCCATTGATTTACAATAATTCCTGAATCCCTAATTCTCAACCTATAAATATCTGCTTATCATATTTATATTCTCTTCTGGGAACATTTGGTCCCAGCAAGAACACGCACACACATGCTCGCACACGCACGCACATACATGCGGACACGTGCGCACGCACGCACGCGCGCACGCACGCTCGCTCGCACAATTTATAGTGTCTATCTTTAGCTTTAGCAGTTTGCCAAACCACTGTCTTTATACACAGTGATACACACTTAACACCAGGTCTGTTTTCAATTGTCTTTCCTCTCATTCAGTTCAGCTGAAGTGGATTTTCTTCAGTTTAATTCATCATCAGCCTTATGTGCAAAAAATTGTCAAGCTATGAAATAAAAGATAATTTTATACTTAACGATTTAAGATTAGATTAGATTTTAAATGCATTGAACTAAACGTACGACCGTAATGTTCGCACATGCATGTGAGGACTAAGTGCAATAACCTTGTGCATTTTTTTGTTTGGTTCAGAGCGCCCTCTGTCAGGCAGAAAGGTGGTACTACGACCGGAACGGCTAATGGCAGATTTCCAGCAAGTCAACGGTTCCCTGGTCACTACATTCCGTTGGAGGTTATCCCAACATGCACTGGGCCAGCCGGCTATTGAGGGGTTCCAGTTCACCTGGACATTGGCGGTCCCACCGTCAGGGAGCACGACGGAAATAGAGGGCCAGGAAGATACTCTTATCTCCCAAACACAGATAGTTGCTCCGGTGAGGATGAGAGAATGCACTTTATACTTAACCGACATTGAACCACATATGAACTCAACAATGACGATATCGTAAAAGGGCCTCTTAAAATGGGGCAGCTGGAGCATTAGATCACAGAGAGCGTGAGAGGGACAGTTTGTCCATGTGAATGTGTGTAATGTATGCACACATGTGTGCTTGTTAACCACGGTATTCTTTTACGGACGAGGGAGTAATTACTTACATTCACTGTTTTAACTAATTTTAAGCATCCAATCACCAGTATGAAACACCTGCAGTTACTTGAAGTCGTTGAAGAAATTGGTTTTCATGCGAAAGATAATTGGATGAAAATGAAACACTTTCCAGTCTAGCAACTTCATAAGGATGCAATCAGACGCAGACCACCAACATCCCTACCATATCGTTTGAATGGCCACTTCATCAAGTAGGGAATGTTCCCCAAGCTAAATTATTGTTTCCTTTAACTACAGAAACTTCAATACTTTCATTTAAAACTAGTTATGGAGGACGTAGGATTTTTATGGTTATTTTTAGATTATCATTTTTTCACTCAGATAATGAGCTTGTGAGGTGCCCCTTGTGTGTATGTGACCACGTCCACTTCTGTGTCTAACGTCACTTTTGTCTCTGTCCCCAGTCCCAGCGCTCAGTGACAGTGTATGGCCTTAATGGTGACAGTACTTACCAGCTGCAGCTACAGGTGCTCACAGCAGGGGGTAGCAGTGGTGCTGCAGTCTCCAGGACCATACAGACTCCAGCTATCAATGCTACACTGCTATAGGTACCTTGATTAAAACACATAGTACTTAGTTGATTACAAAACTAAAATCTTACCAAATCAATTGTTTTTTATCTCAATAATAGGAAAAAGTAGGTAGGCCTAGACAGTATTTTCATCTGAAACTAAATCCCTCCCAACATTTCACACATGCTAATTGTAAATGATAACAAATTCAAGATTTGATCAAATGTGTCACTTAACAAACTTTGCATAAAACAATATTGATAACTTTATCCTCTACTGTGTAGGTGCAGAAAGGTTTACTGTATTTGTTGGCTGGAACGAACCTTTTGTCTTCTGCCTTTGGCCAACAGTCTTACTCTGTCTTTTCACTTCCAGGTTACAGGTCACTCCTCCGCGTGCCTGACATCATCTGCTGCTTCACGTCCTCTTCATCAACATGTTCTTTATTCTTCGACTGGTCCTGTTTATGTCCGCCTCTCTCACCCCACACACACACACACACACACACACACACACACACACACACACACACACACACACACACACACACACACACACACACACACACACACACACACACACACACACCCACACACACACACACACACACACACACACACACACGCACACACATGCACACACATGCACACTCACACACACAACGGATACGGATGCAGATACTACAAATAAAATCATATCAATCACAGTACCACAGTGATTAAAGTGATTAAACTGTCTGTGATCTTACTTACTATGAAGAAAGAAAAAAAAAACGGTCGGGATGCACCAACAGTACTGTTAAATGATCCGGTGACTCAGTCCAGAATAATGGCCTAAGCCTACAGTATATTTAACTAAAAGTGCTTATCATCAGCCTATACTAATAATGTATCGTGTTTAGTACTTTGTATTGCCAACCAACAACCTACAACCTCACAATGCATCGCGGATGCAATGCTTTGTGATCTTGTAGATTTGCTATTTTTTTGGTGCATGATATCGTTGTACAACAGGAAAAGAAATTAAGCATTTCACGTCACTCTACATCCAACCTTTAGCATTCTGCATATCCTTACATCTCACTCTACATCCAAGATCCAGCCTTCATTAGCAGCCTGTATATCCTTCCACTTCGCTCTACATTCAGTCGTCAGTAACAGGTGGAGGTGGAACCGCTGTGCAATGAGTCTCTGAGTGTCCAGATTGACATGCTTTTCTCTGGAGTGGTTTGGGTCACTAGAGTCCTCTTTGGTCCTTGTCAAGTCAGACATGTTGTGTCTGTTGGTTTTGGTTGAGCTAATAATGAATAGAGCACTGACTGTCATGTCTAGTAATGCCTGTGTTATTCTTTGTAGTTGGACACTGTCCTTTGACAAGGTATAATTTAGGCTGCCTTTAAGCTACAATCCATACGTTTTATGTCCTTTGTCTCCCTCTGCCGATGGAGGTGGGTAATTGCAATCATCTACTTACATTTAAACATTTTGATTGAAAACCCTCAAAGGAAGTGTAGTATTTTACCTACATACAGATACAGACTGGTTAAAATTATGTTTTATTCATTAAAATAAGTCCCAATGAACACAGTTAACAAAAGTAAAGTAAGACAGCAACAACACTAATTCAGATCCAACCAAATTGGCTTATAATCATGCTTGTATATTTTCACACATGTAGACTGTGTTCAATACATTTATTTGTATAATGCTACAGTGGATTACACAAGGCCAAATAACATTTAAAGGCTGAGAACTGGTCTAACTTAACCAGTTAATCCATTTTCAGCTATTATCAAAATTAGGTTAATATTGTCTTCATGTAAACCTAGACAAGTCCTGTTTCTCCATGACAATTTATTTTGTTCACCATTTTTTATCTTATCTTTTTTTTTTTACACTGTTGTTTTATTTATTGTTTTTGTAATTAAAGAGCATCAGGCTACAAGTATGTGTGGTCTCAATCATTGTGGTGAATGTGAGAAAGGGCTACAGAGGGATGGCATTTATAATGCAAACCAGACATTAAAGTTACAATGTTAAATGTGGATTCTGATATAATACTACAATTATTTGAAAACTTTAGTTACATGTTACTGGAGATTTTGATTATTACAAGACATACATACATTACCCACTTCAGCGACGCATTGCAGCTTGTAGATCTGCTATTTTCAAAAGGATTTTTAAAAACATTTTATACATTTGAAAACTTGTGAAATGGGACATTCTTCATAATGAGTACTTTCTACTTTTGGTACTTTAAGTACATTTTGATACCTTTGTACATTTACTGAAGTAAATTTTTAATTCCAGACTTTTACTTGTAACAGAGTTTTTATACATTGCAGTATTTATACTTTCACTTAAGTAAGAAATGTGAGTACTTTTACCACCACTGATCAAAATAATGTTTTATGAAGAGGGGAACGCAGCCTCACCAGACTTTCCACCTCGGAGGAAAGCCTGATTTTCAGATCTAAAACTGGCCGGTGTGATCCGGTTTAGAAAAAAGAAAAGAAAAACATCGTGTTCCGGTCATAGGGTTCCGGTACTTTTTTCCCCCCACATAATGCGAATCAATTAGTTTGGTTTCGCTAGTCGTGCTACGAGTTAGAATAAAAGATGGACATACCAAACCATTATTGTACCAAAATAAATAAAACATTATACCATAGAGTTAGGATTATACCAAGCTAAACAACATTTTAAACTAGGGGAATCATTTTGGAGGAGCACGGTGCCAGAGGTTCCTGCCATTGGTTCCGGCCATCTGATGACGTAAAGTTATTTCCGCTCCGACCGGATCAGAAACCTGAAAATGGTATTGATCCCAGGCTAGGGTGCTGCTATTGATTATGAAGGGACGTGGCATCGCGAGAGTTGTCGAACGGGAGCCCACCATAGAGTTACGCGACTCCAGTCGGACGACGTGACGCAATCAAGCCGCGACGTCAGTTGGGAATGTTTCTTCAAATTGTAAATGAAACTCATTAGTATTTCAATGCACAGACCAGGTAATAACGCACCGTATTTTTACTCTGCTTGTGCTTATCGCATCGCCTCTTTAATGCGTCGTAGACAAAGAACCGCTGCTTTGTTCTCAGACGGTACCGCGCTCATGACGAAAGTCGCTGCAAATGGTTTGAGACGGTGCTTTGTTTTCGTGTCACTTGTTCTTCCTCAGCACGGTAGCTAGTGTTGCAGGAACAGCAAGACGGTTACAACAGTGTATGTCTGCATATCGACCGGTTCATGGTTGTACCGTGTTTGTTGTATTAAAAGCACATGTTAACTAGTGCATGTTTATTTAAATTAGCGTCACGTAGCTCAGCTTAGCCTAGCTCAGTGGTTCTCAAACTTTTTCACGTCAAGGACCCCCTAATTGATAAATATTTGGCCACGGACCCCCATCTGAAAATGCGTTTTGCCGTGCAGTGACCCCCGGAAGCAAAGATTTGTGCTAAAAATGTTGAAAATAGCAGATCTACAAGCTCATTGTGGCACTCGTGCTATCTTAGAATAGCCAACGTATAAAAGGTTAAAGCGGTTAAAATGATTGTGATGCTATATTGACTTTTGCTGGGGACCCCCCCCCCCCAAGGACCCCTGAGGGTCCCTGGACCCCACTTTGAGAACCACTGGCCTAGCTAATGCAATAATTGTACAATAATGTTACCTCGTCGTTAGTTCTTCATTGACAAAAGTTTGTGGGCCATTAGCCCTAGAATGTCTGTGATCTTACATACATTTAATGTATTTCAAATACACAGCCATTGATTGATTGGTGTACTTTATTTAGTAAGACATGAGAACAGCAGTACATGGAAGTACAAATTCACAACACTAAACTGGAAGACTCTTAAAGCACTAAGCTTGTTTAAAATGAGATCCCCATGCACACAAATCATGATGACATATAAGAGACAGACAGTTATACACACTACTATACAGAACGTCATACAATCAGCTTACAGGTTACTGGTATGAAAAGTGAAAAATATGTACAAGAGAAGAAACATTCGGGGAGGGGGGGTTGGGGGGGGGGGGGGGTAGCCATAGATCAGTCCCACCCGTGTACGGTTAGCAGAGTGATCTAAGTGCTTCGCGCTGCGTCTGTACTCACCCAATAATTAATTCCTAAGACTTAGAGTGAAATATTATCCTCTAGTTTCATATCCATTTGAAAGTTCTGCCAGAAAACGTCTGTTTAGTAAAATATCTCCACTTTTCCACGAGATTCACACAGACATTCTCTGTCAACGACGATGTCGGACCTGTAATGATTGTTGGACTGAGCATATGAAAACTTCCTTTGGAAACGGTCGATGTTTGGGAAGCACAAACGAATGGGGCACATAATTGACAGGTGCGCTGTGATAGGTGCGGGGTAATGAATCACACCACATGCCAATTGTGTGCCCCAAACATTTGTGCTTCCCAAAGGAAGTTTAGATATATTCAGTCCTGCACTCATTCCGGGCCCCTTGCCTGGACAGTAAGTTGTCCGTGTGCAGCTTGTGGAAAAGTGGAAATATTTGATTAAACACATGTTTTCTGGCAGAACTTTCAAATGGATATGAAAGAACAATATCTGACTCCAAGTCTTAGGAATTAATTATTAGGTGAGTACAGACGCCGTGCAAAGCACTTTTATGCTGCACAGATCACTCTGCTAACCGTACGCGGGTGGGACCGATCTATGACTGTGTTTTTGAAATATGTTAAATGTATGTAAGATCACAGACATTCTAGGGCTAGTGGGCCATGTGCTTGTTAGGACTTATCAAATGACCACATCTACCATACACCGTACACCTCCTAGTCTTGAATCATAGTTAAGTTATAGCGTGAGTGCACTTTTAATGTATATGTTATGTGATGTAATAGCCTAGCGTACTACTGTCTGTCTGTGACCTCGCTAACGTTGCTCAACCATAGCCTTGGATCAAGACTGATCATAGATGTATTTATTGATTTTGACATTCAAGTCAGACTCAATCAAAATACATCTACGATAGTCTTGATCCAAGGCTAGCTCAACCACAAGGTAATGGAATAGTGATATTAAGTCCTTTGTCTTTCTCCATCTCGACCTGACCAGGAGCCGTGTTGTTATCTCAGCTACTACTGGTGCCATTGATCAACTTTAACTGTTAGTGGAGTTCTCTAGTGGAAAGGCCCTGTGGAAAACAAGAATTCGATGCAGGTGGATTGTGAAGGAAGAAGGAGTACACCGTTGTAGAGGAATACAGTGAATGAGACAAACTACAGAGGATTTGATTTATTAGACGTCATAAAAAGAAAAACGCATGCTACATGTTTATCCGAGAAACGTCAAGGATATAAACACAACAAAGTCGTGAGACTTACTGGAGGAAGAGGGGAGGAAAGAAGACGAGTGCGCAGAGGTGGTGTTGGGGGATGGGGTAGAGGAGCCAGAGTAGGGCGCCATGATTCACAGCAGCTCTGCGCCCTCAATGCCAACAGCACCATCAGCGCCTCCCCCTCCTCCAGTTCTCCTACTGCAAGTGCCTCCTACAGGTCATGACCTAAACCAGGCCCCTGCCGAACTCCTAACGCCGACCCACACCTCAAGCTCGGTCCTAAACCAGCCTCCTACTCAATCGGGCCAGCCTCCTACTCAATCTCCTACAGGTCATGACGTAAACCAGGCCCCTGCCGAACTCCCAACGGAGACCGACACCTCAAGCTGGGTCTCAAACTGGGTCCTAAACCAGCATCCTACTCAATTTCCTGTCCAAGTTGAACAACCGGCTCCTCTAACGGCGGCCCACACCTCAAGCTCGGTCCTAAACCATTCTCCGCCTCAATCTCTCGTCCAAGTTGAACAACTGGCTCCTACTCGATCTCCTACAGGTCATGACGTAAACCAGGCCCCTGCCGAACTCCCAACGGCGACCCACACCCCAAGCTGGGTCTCAAACTGGGTCCTAAACCAGCATCCTACTCAATCTCCTGTCCAAGTTGAACAACCGGCTCCTACTCCTGCCTTAACCCTTGCTGAAGCACAGGGCCCAGACTCATGCCCCACATCCACATACTCTCCCACACAGACCCCGTGTCCGTCGCCTTCTCAGTACACAGTCAACGGGCGTGGAAGGGCGTCAGGCAGGAAGCGGACCGCTAAGGCTTGTGACTGCTGTGGCCTCCACGGTAGAGGGCACCATGACACATCGTCGCACGTCAAAACCCCGGGTAGAGGAAGGGGGAGGGGTAGAGGAAGAGGGAGGGGTAGAGGAAGAGGGACGAGTAGAGGAAGAGGGAGGGGCAGGAAAGGAGGCAGAGGTAGGGGGACACTGCCGAAGACAGGGTGGAACCTGGAGGCCACCCCGAAAAAGAGAGGAAGGCCGAAGAAGAGAGAGAATTTTGAGATGATGGATGACCACGATGGCGATGATCATGAGGTCAATAAGCCGTTGAAAACTCTAGCGGAGTTGGCCCGTGCCGCACTGAACCAATCAGGAATCTTTGTTGATGCGTCCATTGCAACTGTCAAAACCCCGGGTAGAGGAAGAGGGAGGGGCAGGAGAGGGGGCAGAGGTCATGAGGTCAATAAGCCGATAAAAACTCTAGCGGCGTTGGCCCGCGCCGCACTGAAGCAATCGGAGACAAGGAGGAACCTGGAGGCCACCCCGAGAAGGAGTGGAAGGCAGAGGAAGAGAGAGAATTTTGTTATATATGACGACGATGAGGATGGTGATGAGTTTGCCCCCACCGCACTGAAGCAATCGGAGACGAGGAGGAACCTGGGGGCCACCGCGAAAAGGAGAGGAAGGCCGAGGAGGAGAGAGAATTTTGTTATATATGACGATGATGAGGATGGCGATGATCATGAGGTCAATAAGCGGATGAAAACTCTAGCGGAGTTGGCCCGCGCGGCACTGAACCAATCGGGAATCTTTGTTGATGCGTCCATCGCAACAGTCAAAAGAGGAAGAGGGAGGGGCAGAGGTAAGAGGACACTGCCGGAGACGGGGAGGAACCTGGAGGGCACCCCGAAAAAGAGAGGGAGGCCGAGGAAGGATCAGGAAGTCGATAAGCCGATGAAAACTCTAGCGGAGTTGGCCCACGCTGCACTGATCCAAGCAGGAATCTTTAAGCCGATGAAAACTCTAGCGGAGTTGGCCCGCGCGACACTGAACCAATCGGGAATCTTTGTTGATGCGTCCATCGCAACAGTCAAAAGAGGAAGAGGAAGAGGGAGGGGCAGGAAAATGGGCAGAGGTAAGAGGACACTGCCGGAGACGGGGAGGAACCTGGAGGGCACCCCGAAAAAGAGAGGAAGGCAGAGGAAGGATCAGGAAGTCGATAAGCCGATGAAAACTCTAGCGGAGTTGGCCCACGCCGCACTGATCCAATCAGGAATCTTTAAGCCGATAAAAACTCTAGCGGAGTTGGCCCGCGCCGCACTGATCCAATCCGGAATCTTTGTTGATGCGTCCATCGCAACTAGTCGCACCAAAAGGAAGCAGGCAGTCGGAATGGGGAGAGGAGCTGGGAATTGGGGGGAGATTGAGGTAAAGGTAAGAAGGCTCAGGCGGAGAGTTAGAGGGAGGGGTGCACGGGGGGCAACTGTTAACTCGAGGGGAGGCAGGAGGGGACGTGGTGTTGTCGGCGTAAGAGGACGAGGCAAAAGAGGGCGAGGTAGGCCCGCCACTGCCAGCCTCGGGGTTGGTGTAAGAGGGCAAGGCGGGGTGGGGGTTGGGCTAAATGTACATAGCGTAAGATGGCGAGGCGGGGCTCGTTTACGGGGACAAGGCGTAAGAGTGCGAGGTGGGGGTGGTTTAAGGGGACAAGGTCTAAGAAGCAGAGGCGGCGTCGGGTTTGGCTTAAGGGGACAAGGTGTAGGATTTGGAGGCAGCGCCAGGTTTGGCGTAAGGGGACCATCTGTAAGAGGGCGAGGCAGCGTCTGGGTTGGCGCAACGGGACGAGGTGTAAAAGGGCGAGGCAGCGGCAGGGTTGGCGCAAGGGGACGGGGTGTAAAAGGGCGAGGCAGGGTTGCTGCAAGGGGACGAGGTGTAAAAGGGCGAGGCAGCGCCAGGGTTGGCGCAAGGGGACGAGGTGCAAAAGGCAGAGGCAGCGTCGAGGTTGGTGCAAGGGGACGAGGCGTAAAAGGCAGAGGCAGGGGACGAGGTGTAAAAGGAGGAGGCAGCGTCGGGGTTGGCGCAAGGGGACGAGGTGTAAAAGGCAGAGGCAGCGTCGAGGTTGGCCTAAGGGGACAAGATGTAGGAGGGCGAGGCAGCGTAAGGAGAGGGCGAGGCAGCATCGGGGTTGACGTAAGGGGACAAGGTGTAAGATGTCGAGGCAGCATCAGGGTTGGCGTATGGGGGCGAGGCAGGCAGGAGAGGGTTGCGAGTTCTAATTTAGCTGGTCAAAATGGATCTGGGTCAGCAGCACCGAGTGAAAACGCCAAATCCATGCCAGTACCAACGAGGGAAGATGAGTGTGATGATATGGAGGTAGAAGACAGTGCCAGCTGTTCATCCCCACCGCGAAATGGTGTTGTGACTGGGGTTGGGAAGACAGTGACTGAACTTGCGTGTGGAGACGGTCTATCTGGCTCAGGGCAGGTCACAGGTTCTACTTCTACATCAGAAAGTCCAAAGGAACCAGACACTGTCATGCAGATAGACTCACAGTCACCTAATAACAAAACCTTGCCAGTACCTCTGTCCAATGGAAATGCTAGTACACCGACGGACGAGCACTGCAGACCCTCCCCTACAGAGAACAGAGAATTTTTCCCGGACATCGTTTCTCCTCCATCCAAGGACTGTATTGTGGTGCACACCACGCAACACAGCTGGGCACTAAGGGACCATAGACTGTACTGTCTGCGTGGAACCTGGGAGAAAGAAGACGAGGAGATGCAGGGCAAGGAACCAGACAGACAACAGACTGAAAAACAGACAGACGAACAGTCTCAAGAGAAAGACGACGCAGACTCCGAGCTGCTAACTGAAATGATCCACGGTAAGTTCATGAAGCCAATATTTATGACTTCGGCTTTCTGTTTCTGAAATGAGATGAAGCACGTGTCATATCTTATTTTTTACAAAAACATATAACATAGGTTGCGGCATTTTTTTTTTTACAAGTACCGTAACCACTTCCCTGCTCCCTGGCATTTTTTAGACTCTATTAAGAAATCCCATCTTTTTTTATTGACGTGGGTTGAGATCTGTTACTTGTCGTTTCAGGTAACGGATCTTAACTGACCTTTACATGCCTCGCCAAACCCAGACCTTCAGATGCACACCATGTAGTATATTTAAGTTCTGTACTATACAGAATTTAAGTTCTGTACTGATGGTCAACAAGGGTAGAAAAGTTCCCCTTTGAAGCGGTAACAATATTGACTTTTTCATGATGATGAATCTCTACGACTCATGTTGCGAACACAGCGGAAGCTCCACTTGCTCATAGTAAGCAAGTGGAGCTTACTATGAAACCGTGCTCGGCTTGTGTGTGTGTCTGTCCATCTGTCTGTGTGCAGTATTGTGTGCACTGCCTGCACTGCCTGTGTGCAGCCGCCAGAGTGCGCCAGAGTGCACTACAGTGTGGCTTAAGGCTGAACGATTAATCGTTTTCAAACCGAAATTGCGATTTGAAACCACGCGATTAGCTAATCGCAAAGGCCGCGATTTTTTTATTTTTTATTTTATTATAATAAATAAATGTAATATTAATCCCAGAGCAGCACCCGCGGGACTTGTCTCCTTCTCTCCAGAGTGGCTGCCTCTCTCTACAGGGAGCGAGAGGGCAGCGAGCCCCCCCCCCCCCCTCTCTCTCTCTCTCTCTGTCCCTCTCATAGAGTTAGGTCCCTCTCCGTCGGCTACGAGTATTTAAAGTTTGTCGAACGGCCATGTTACGCAAGTCCCCGATGCCGCGCGTAGCGGTAAAACATTATTTTCGGTGCTCCTATCTATGTTTGTTTCTGTAAGTGTAACTTATATTTTTCCCATCATTATTAAACTATTACTGTTGGATGCTGTGATCCAATGTAAACAATACGATGGAAAGCACTTCCTGGTCAGTGTTGCCAGGTTTTGTGAGAGAAATAAGCAACCCTGTCTATGAAAACAAGCTCAAAAGAAGCGACTATGAACTGTATCTTTGTCACTTATGTACAGTGGTGGGAAAATTACTCAAATATTGTACTTAAGTAAAAGTATCAATACTGCAATGTAGAAGTAAGTACTCTGTTACAAGTAAAAGTCCCAAATTCAAAATTTACTTGAATAAAAGTACAAAAGTATTGGTATCAAAATGTACTTAAAGTACCAAAAGAAAAGTACTAATGTTTGAAAATACAAGCTCACAACGCGTCGCATCGCGGCGTGTTGTGAGCTTGTAGATCGGCTATTTTCAAATAACCTAGGTGTAAAATAGGGCTAAAGTGGTTAATGTAGGTTTTATAATATTATAATTTATATCTGCAAAGTAACTAGTCACTAAAGTTTTCAAATAATTGTAGTGGAGTAAAAGTACAATATTTGCCTCTGAGATGTAGTGGAGTAGAAGTATTGGAAATTAGAAATACTCAAGTAAAGTACAAATACCTCAAAATTGTACTTAAGTACAGTACTTAAGTAAATGTACTTAGTTACTTTCCACCACTGCGTTATACATTCTGAGTTTTTCACTTCCAAGGAGTAGTAGTAATACAATATACAGTAGGAGAGGACTTTGCCTTGTGAGACAAAAAAGTGTTACATTTTAGTTGAATGTTAATCTACATAAGCTAAATACTGGATATCAGTAAATATGCTTCTGGAGCCATAAGTGAAAGACCTACTTATTTCACTGCTGTGAATTGTTTACACAAAAAGGTAATTATTTGTTTAATTTTAATTTTATTTATTGATCAAATGTTGGGTTGTTTACAAAAATAAGCTATTTCTATTCCAGCTAAATGTTTAAATATATACATGGGGAAAAAAGTACTTGGAAGATACATGTTGGAAGCAATGAAGCAATTCATATATTTTAGTTCTCATCCTTATTTATTAGAATCTAGAACAGTAAATAAATGGTATGCCATTTGGTAATGTTCCATTACTTCCAATTACTTTTTAAACGTACACAGTGAATACTAAACTGAAGCTTGACTTTAAAAAAATGTTAAAGATTTGTTTTTATTTAAGAACATTTAAAAATCGCAATCAAATCGCAATCGCAATATCAGTCAGAAAAATCGCAATTAGATTTTTCCCCAAAATCGTTCAGCCCTAGTGTGGCTGAAATCCGCCTGCCCCTGGGTGACTAATTACACTCCTCTGAGAGAAATATAGCAGCTACAGTAAAAAACAACACATCTAAAAGCATCTAGACGAGTTCAGCTATTGGGATATCTAAGAATTCCATGTCATTTGTGCATATTTCAGGCCGGATGGCAAGTTGAAAGCGTTCGCTTCCCGCGTTCGCGCGTCTTACTTGTCTAACAACTCTTCCCTTTTCTCTGTCAGATTTTCTAGAGAGTTTCTATACTAAGTACGGTAGCTTCATTCCACTCAGCGAGACGGATGTTGTGGAACACCTGAAGAAGACGGGCAACTCTGACCTCAGCAACAGGCTAGTGCACACACACACACACACACACATACACATACACATACACACACACATAATTTTACTATCGTGGTTGTCTACATCACTGTTTCCCAAACAGTGGGTCAGGACCCATTTGTGGGTCGCGGATCCATTTTTGTTGGTCGCGAGTGAATATCCTTGATTTCTTTGTATCCAAAATGTTGTCATTGATTGTTATTGTTAAGTGTGCCTGCCATGCAATGGCAAAACAATTGGCCGCCATGCTTAAAGGGCAAGACCACTTTTTTTTTGGTTGTTTTCTTACCTTGTTAACTCACTAGCTGCCAGAGTTATTTCAGATTTTTAGCTGTTGGCTGCCAGAGATTTTTAATTGAAAAACAAAAAGTACTCAGGAGCCGAGATACAGAATTTTTAAGTTTTAAGTTAACAAGGAAGTGGATAGGAGTCTAGATCTTCAAACAATCATATCTCCTAGGTTTTTTTTATATATGCGTTATTGGCAGTAAATGAGTTAAGATCTAACTACTCCAACTTATGACTTATTTTGCTCTGTTGTGCAGTTTAATAGCAAATTAATAAATAAAAAATAGGCTCTCATTGAGCTCTTCCATCGTTACTGGAAAGCAGCTCTTTTAGTACATGCTGATTCTGACAATATATCGCATCAGGAAACACAGTACGGAACGTTTTTTAATAAAAAAATCTACTTTGTGTTAATTTGACTATTTTGTCTAGAAAGAAGATCCGGTAGGTATACCTACGTGACTGAATCACTTCTGTTTGCCGTGCGTGAGTAAAAAATGATCTGATTTACATCCCATACATCTACATAAACATTCAGATTTCAAATAAAGTGCTTACCCCATGGCCACGGATGTTACAATTCTATTCTGGTCCTCAAAAGTACCTCTATCTTCCGTATTGTTCAATAAAAAGCACTTTAATCTGATTGGTGGCCATTTTTTCCTTTTGCTTTCAACACGACCCTATCGGTTTGGAGGTGTATTGCACTCTGATACATAATAATTCTATGAGAAAATGGCCACTGATCGGATTAAAATACTTCTTATTGAACAATACGGAAGATACGGGTACTTATACCCACCCGAAGTGAATTGTAACATCCGTGGCCATGGGGTAAACACTTTATATTTGAAATCTGAACGTTTATGTAGATGTACGGGCCGGAAATGAAGAAAGTGCAAAAAACAGGTTGAAGTTTCGTCATGACTGTCATGTTTCAGGGCTACATGTTAGCGTGTCTTACCTGAGAAACTGTTGATCCAGAATAAGTAACTTGCTCTCTGTAAAAACTGATGGTACGGCTGTAGTTTTCAACAGTCGTCAACCTGTAACAATGCACTTCATCCTTTTCTTGGTAAAATAGAGTCCACAAATAAAGTTGTAGTGTAGGCTGCTTGCCGTGGGTGTGTCTGTGAGGCGGTCGGGGAACAGCGTGGTGACTTTGTTTATAAACCAAACCTCGTGAGATGTGAAACGTTTCCCTGCGAGAGTTGAAAGCCGTAGTACAGCTTCAGTATATCTCCAAACAAAATATTACCTTTATAAATCCTTCTTAAAAGACGAAAAACGTTCTGTACTGGGTTTGACAATATTATACCCTGGCAGAATCAGCTTTGTTTACGTCCGTTTATGACGTATCTAAAAGAGTGACTTTGAGGGCTGTTTTCCGGTTACAATGGAAGTCAATGATTTTTTAATTTCTTAATTTTCTATTAGACTCCACTACGGAGCGAAATAAGTCATAAATTGGACTAGTTGGATCATAGACTGCCCCAACGCTCCTGATTTCGTGTATAGAGGGGCGGGTTTAAAGAGCCGGCGAGAGACTGCGGCTGATCCCATTGGTTCACCGATCTGTCCGTCAACCCCCGCCCCGTTAACACAACATTACGAGCGACGCCCACTGCACTCTG
This sequence comes from Gymnoscopelus braueri, assembly GCF_963280865.1. Lineage (NCBI taxonomy): Eukaryota > Metazoa > Chordata > Actinopteri > Myctophiformes > Myctophidae > Gymnoscopelus > Gymnoscopelus braueri. Next base: position 26,534,347 of record NC_137607.1, on the reverse strand, counting down.
GTTGGTTGGGAAGTGAAACACTTCCTTATACCGAGTACACCGACACGCTGGGCCAGGCTTTTATTTTTTAGCAACACTAAACAATAAAAGCCTGGAGATCGAGGCTAGTTGGATCATAACAAGGTAAGAAAACAACCCAAACCTTCAATTAAGAGTGCCTGCCATGCCAATGGCAAAACTCTTATTGTAATCCGCCATACTTAATATGTATTCTTCCCGCAAAATCTGTCCCTTAGCTCCGCCCGCACGGTTGACACAACCTCGACAATCTTATAAAACCAAACGTGCGGACTCTGCCGGCACAAGTGTGCGATTACTTTTCTTGCCGTTACACGTAATAATAATTAGCGACGTAATAAAAGAGACGACGCCAAAAAAGGCCATTGACTTTCTATAGGCCCAACAGAAAAGTGCTGTCCGGGGACCCCCAGCGGTCTTTGAGGTCTTCCCAGGGAGCCCCAGGTAAATGATTGCTGACTCTGAGTGGATGTTCCCAAGTGTGGTCCGGGGACCCCTAGGGGTCCTTGAGGAATTTCCAGGGGGTCCATCATTGTGCGGTTCAGGGACCCCCAGGGGTCTGTGAGGATTTGCCAACTCCAGTATATCTGCGCGCACACACAGACGAAAATTGCCGCTTTACAAGCTCACAATGAGTTGCTCTGTGAAACCTTGTGAGCTTGGAGATCGGCTATTCCATCTCTCCTCTCATTGGCCAGACGTCCCACTGGTTATCAAAGAGGGGTCCGGGGACCCCCAGGGCTCCCCCCTCTGTCTTCCTATTGGCTGGGCTTTAAACAGCTATAACTCCAGTTTGCAGCATAGTGCCAAGTCCAAATTTGGTATGTGGACTTAGACCACTAATAGGGACGAGCTGCAATTGCTGAAGCCCCGCCCCCTCTTTCTTCCTATTGGCTGGGCTTTAATAATTGATGAAGACCAGAAGTGGGTCAAATTGCAATTTCCCCCCCACTATAATCATTTATTTGAAGCTGGGTTAAGCTTGTAGATTGCTAGATAGCTTCCGCGAGAAATAAAAGTCATCGCGACACCCCGTTTGCTTGTTACAGGACGTAACGAGTTACAAGACGTACCGTTGAAAATAGGACGTCTCGTAAAAAATGCAGGGAGAAAAAAATAAACTAATATACAGCCGTTTCCCCAAATACGCTAAGCAGGAAGTCAATGGTGGTGGAGATCTTTCGATCACGTGATCTCCTGGATCTGTGTGACTTGAGCATGAAAATAGTCACTCGTGTGTTAGAGAACAGCTCCATCTGGTGGAAAACCATTGAAAACGTAAAAGTCGTCTTCGGCAGTCTGGGCCTTTGGAAAAAAAAGTCGTAAAAGTCGTCCTTGTCAGTGAATGAGTTAAAGAGCTGGTGGGATGGGGAGACCCCTGTCACTGAACAAACACTATAGAAATGGTTACTATCAGAATATAGAGCTTTAACTTTTTTAAACCAAGAAATATCACAACACGGTTTAATATATTGTTTCACGTGACTCATCTGTGTTGTCGGGCGTGTTTTGTACAGGAAGCTGAACATCCCAGCCGAGGTGAGTCGGTACAGGGCAGGGCTGGCCTCTGCACCGGTCGGGGGCTTCATGGTGACATATAACAAACACACCCTGAGCCTGGAGGACCTCGGTACACTGGAGGAACAGAACTGGATTAATGATCAGGTAAGGAAGGAGGAGGGAGCGAGAGAAATATTTAATATAGGGATAAAAATAGGTGGAAAAAGAACCTGTGTGAGAGGTTGAGTGAAGGAAAAGATAGAGCCAGGGGATTGACGGAGGGAAAAGCTAAAGACGGGGAGGAATGAATTGCCCTGGATGAAGCAACTTGGACCAATGATCAGGAAGAATTGATGGATGAAAAAAGTGTCATTCTATCAGTTGAAAATAGATATTGTCTGTTGAACGACAAAGTATACATTGGCTTTTACAGTTGGGCGAAATCTGTCCAAATATTAGTTTTTCTGTAATAAAGGACAGGCTGGTTAACTCATCTTGTTTGTGCGTCTGTCTCTTCAGATTATCAACATGTATGGAGAGCTCATTATGGAAGCCACGCAGCACAAGGTGAGAGGCAAAGACCGTGTGAGTGTGTGAGAGAGAGAGTTGTGTGTATATCGCCCAACAACACTGCAACCTTTTTTAACGATCCACATGGGTCTAATAGGCCTCCTAAATGGGTACAAAAAGCACACTGAAGAGCCATGCTGAAGCATCCTTTTTAGTTTAACCACATGAACCCTGGCATCCGTATTTTAGACTTGTCTGTCATAATAAGCAAACAGTTGATGAAAATTGCTGAACATTCGCCCAAAGAAATCAGATCTACAAGCTCACTAAGCTTCACAAAGCGGCACGTTGTGAGGCTGTAGATGGGCTATTTTTGGCGAAGAGATTTGGTGTACACATAAAAAGCCAATTATAGTCAGTCAATGAAGCATATGAGGTTTAAATGGTTAATTCCACCGTCACTGGACCATTCTGATCATTCTAATGGACTACTCTATATTTTATATATTATGTTCTAACTGGATTCTTGCCAATGATTTTCTTTTCAAATTGTTCAATGACGATGTTAATGTGTTTTGACCATTTTGTTCTCTATTTCTCTCACAGGTTCACTTTTTCAATAGCTTCTTCCACAGGCAGCTGGTTGCCAAGGGTTACGAGGGTGTGAAGAGGTGGACTAAGAAGGTACAGTGAGTTGGAGATCTCTGTAGCATATTAGACATTACCAACATTAGAAAATGTTAATTTAGGAATGCACGATTAACCCATTGATACCTGGAACGCTTCTGTGTCACTTTAGATGTCTTTGGCTATTCAAAAATAGCAGCTATACAAGCTCATAGCGCGGCACCGAGTGCCGCGCTACGAGCTTGTAGATCTGCTATTTTTGAAAAATCTTGAAAACATTTCTTTTTGATTTTTTTCCAAAAAAAATTATGATTTAGATTTTTTTTAAAGAATCGCCTCAGGTCTTAATGGGTTAAATGAAGGTTGTGGCTCCTGAACAGTAGTAGTGGCTCCTGAACTGACAGTATCGTACCCACGATACATTGTCCACACCGCCAAAGCTGAGTGTTTTAGGTGTTATGTTACAGATGGCTAGAGGTGACAAAATGCTTGTGTTTAGGCATGATGTTGCTGGTCCTGTTGCTGTAGTACTGGGATGTTTGGTTCTTATGACATGTCAGTGGTCTTGTGATGGTGTTGTAGTTCTATAATCTCCTCTACCACCTGTTTGCAGTCCCCTTTGTTGTCATTAGCTCTATGTGGACACAATCAATATTACTGGTAAATGTAATCATCCCTGCGCTATTTGCTGGGCAAATAACCCAGCAAACTCCAAGTTCCGTACTCAATTCCTTTACCGTCTGGATCAACAGGCAAGAATTAGAATTACTTTGCACGGTCTAATCTCGCACACACTTATCTCATAAATGTACTCTCAAATCCTATGGTTGTGTGTATCCACTGCTCAGACTTGCAGAAAATGTGTCTCTCCTCATACAGAAATGAACATAAGGTGTCCCCACATGTTCAGTGTGTGTGTGAATTTTTGCCACTGCGTTATAAAACCAAATTGTACCGGCAACCAGCCTCACCATGGCTAGTGTGGATAGTGAAACGCCCCTCTGTAATTTTGTAATTAGATAATAGGTTTATAACGGGCTGATCATTCACTGAAATCACTTGCATCAAATGTAAGAAATTACACTACGGATGTTCTTCTGTAATAATAATGTAGCAATAATAACATTTGCCAAACAAGTACTATTGATTACAGAATAAATGTTTCAATTGACTTGTGCAGGAGCTTTATCACGCGGTTGATGTAGAATACATTTTTGTCTCTTCCACATGTATTCTGTGGTCGTACCTCTTAAATTGTACCCGTCAGATACAGGTTTGTCACTTTGACAAAGATAAGTAATGTAATAAGATAATTGTGAATGATATAGTGGTAACACAACAATGAACATTCATGGATCGATCGTTGATGAGCATCACTAAACAAAATGAAACGCTATTGCTAATAATATGATGGTTCTGTGAAAGGTCAAATATGTCCTGTGTCAGTCAGACATTTGTGAGTGACTCGACTGTTCATGTTTACACAAAACACACTGAAGCAGATTATTACTAGAATGCATGGCTAACATATGTATTTGTGTATGTGTGTCTCTGTGTTTGTGTCGGTTTGTTTCAGGAGGACCTGTTCTCCAAGCAGTTGTTGTTGGTTCCTATCCATCTAGAGATACACTGGTCCCTCATTGCCGTTGATATAGGAACCAAAACCATCGGCTACTACGACAGTCAGGGCATTGTCTTCAAACACACCATAGATGTATGTAATGTAGTCTCCTTTCAAATGAATTAGGTGGAAGTATTAGTTGTTACCTTCATGTTTATTTGGTTTAATAATACGGAAAGTAGCATATTAGTATTTTGTAAAAACTGTAACAAGACAATTGCAGACTTGTTTTAATGAACTGGATGATGTCAGACCCAAAAGACCCATAAAGATTACTGTCACTGTTAGAAGGAACAGGTTATTATATTAATATTTATGGTTATCAGGCCGAGAATAGATGGGAAAGGGATGTTTAGAGACAGGAAATACATCATAGAGAAATGGAAAGTAGACGAGAAATTGGTTTGACACTAGAAATAGAGGGTTTGGAGACAAATTGATAAAAGAGACAAATTGGGTATTGGAAAAGCAACAAATACAGAAATATTATGAGACAATAAATAGACATGGGGCGGGACTGAAATTGACAGGTTGGGCACAGGAAATTGATAAGTGAGACAGGAAATGGGTCCTACACTAGAGACAGCACAGAAAATATAGGAATATGAGACCAGACAAATGGTCAACTAGCTAAATAATTAAAAAACAAATATTTGAGTGATTTAGGTTCATCACAGGTTTTGACACCTTGTGCTTTAACAACTTGTGTCCCTTATCCATCAGAATATAATGAAGTACATACAGGCTGAAGCTAAAGAGAAGGAGCAGACAGACTTCCAGAAAGGTTGGAAGATGGTCATCATCAAGGTAAACCCCAATACTAACTAACCCCTTGTCTAAACATTAAGTTTATAACTGCTAACTGACATTAAAAGGCTATCGTAACTACAACCCCCTAGATCTAGATTTATAGTTCCTAAACCACCACTCTGATATGCTAGACTCAACATAAACCCTTGCCCTGAAAGGCTGGTTCCCCAAAAGTTCCTCAACTTAAGCGGTAACAGAATAGATGATTCAGGTATTTAGCAGGCACTCTTATCCAGAGCAACTTTCAAAGTATAGTTTAGCTTCCATCTATAAAAAAAAAAGGTGACAAGAAGGGATGCAAGGAATGAGTGCTAGGGGGTGATATGGAGTCAGGAGTCTACAGTGGTGTGTTCTAGGTTTTTTCGGAGGGCATACTATAATAATCCCTCCCACACGCACGCATGGTCGGCGAATGAAATAACCGCTCTATTGTTAAGTATTTAATGTGTGAATTACTTCGAAATTCCAATGGCCAGCGTTCATTATCACCTCAAGACAATAGCCACACATAAGCCTCATCATCATGATTTGTGTGCATGGGGATCTCATTTTAAACAAGCTTAGTGCTTTATGAGTTATCCAGTTTAGTAGACCTTGTATTGTGAATTTGTACATCCATGTACTGTTTCTCATGTCTCACTAAATAAAGTACATCAAATCAAATCCAAAACCTCAGACTCTACATTATCACATGAAAAAGGCTATTTGAACTGAAGTTTACATTCTTGCTGCCCCCAGCCCCTCCTCCTGCGAATCAGATACGCTTCCTCGGACGGTTTCTGGATGGCTACGCTTGGCTACGAAAATGTTCCGCAGGTCACGCTACGTATATAGCGTAACGCGATAGAACACGCCACTGGGAGTCTACTCCTAAAGCATAATAATTCTTAATAATATTCGATGAGATGAGATGAGATGGGGAAATTGAGGCGTTACAGCAGCATGATGTGAAGAAACAAAAAAATCTACCGGGCAAACAGAAACACATCAGACACAGATGGACATAATCACACAAGACCAGGGCCGACACAGGACCATATGCATCGAGGGAGAGAGTTCTTATGCATTATAATACTGGCAGTTGGCATGAAAGAGAGTTTGTACCGCTCCGTATGCATATTCCCCAAGATGCTATCCTAATTATAAACATAATAATCCCTAACACTAAAAGGACCCCTTATTTTGAGAATTCTGAGAACAAGTCCTCATAAGGATAGTACACAAGAACACATGCAAACACAGAGTTGCACAGTCATTCTAGACAAATAGTAACACATTCTCTGAGGCCTCCAGTCGCTCTCCACTGCTTTACTGTTATTGGTTGTCTCCTCAGGGTATTCCACAGCAGAAAAATGACAGTGACTGTGGAGTTTTTGTCTTGGAGGTGAGAATGTTTTCCTTCATAACTTCCTTGCTGCTTTCATTAATGAATTCTTCTCTTTACTATCTTTATTCCTTCCTACCTTCTCTGGTGTTGTTGTTTTCTCTCCTCGTTTTTTTTTTTTTTTTTAGAATAAACCCGCACACTCATCTGCTCCAATGTAAATTTATTGACAACGTTTAGAGCCAAGGCTCTTCATCGGTTCAAATTCTGGAGTTTGACCCGATGAAGAGCTTTGGCTCGAAACGTTGTAAATAAATATACATTGGAGCAGATGAGTGTGCAGGTTTACAATTTTTCTTTTTCTTCTCCCTTAGTTTTCAGACATGCTAGATTTGACATGCATGCATAAGTACTAATAATACATAAAATTGCCATATTTGATGCCTTGATGGTAATCATAGCATTAACCCTGATGTCCCTATTTTGGGCAAATGTTCAAAACATTTAAACCTTTTTAAACAATAGTTTTTAGAAAATAGCACATCTTCATGTTCACAACACGATATGATATGAGTTTATAGATTGGCTACTTTTACTATATGCCATACGGTGAAGAATATAGGGTTTAAGTGGTTAACTGTCTTGCCAGTATTGAAACGTGTGTGTGTGTGTGTGTGTGTGTGTGTGTGTTAGTATTGCCGTTGTCTGTCAGTGAAGAAGCCGCTGCGGTTCAGTCAGGAAGACATGCCTCGCATCCGCAAAAGACTCTACAAGGAGCTGTGTGAGTGCCGTTTCATCGACTAAGCCACTGATAAACGACTAGCTGCCCAGCTGACTGGCCTCCTCCCTGGGATCTCAGACTGCTGCCCTGCTCATCTGGCTGAACCATTCTGGATGAGCTTTTACATGGTCGTTTTTTTTTTTTTAATACTAGTTGGTCAGTATTTTATCTAAACTAACCACAGCTTACAGAGAACTACTGATGTGGCCTCCTACTGACCCCCTTGTTGTGGACACTTGGATTTAATATTCAGGTCAACGGGTGGCGTTCATTTGTCACGTGTGGAATTCCCGAGTGGAATTCAGCTGAATAGTTGCCAGGAGAGAAACAAAACGGCCATGGCAAAATGGCTGCAGAAGGAAGCTGTGGCCTCCAGTGAAAGCAGAGGGTGGTGTCTATTTCCGGCTGAGGTCTATCTGGGCCAATTCGGCAGAGAACCTGCTGGGAAATTCTCTGAGAGCTTGCTGTGCTTCCAGGCTGAGAGAGAAGAACAGTGTCAGTCGTGGATCCAAACTCTGGACCCACGCAGAATTTGAGAAAGCTCTGGCCTGAGCACCCACCCTCCACACCACCCCTGACCAATGAGACACAAATGTCTTCCTGAATGAAGCAGCCTTACCTCCCTGTTGGCCATGTTTAACTATGTGCGTTTGTCTGTCTGCTGGATCTGTTACTGGATATTACGGAAACAGCAGTATCGTGTTTTTTATTATCTTCTACATACCGACATCATGTGATTCAGTGGACCAACCTGTTGACTTTAAACTTGAAGGTTTTGCATTGTTGGCCTAAAAGGTGTTTGCCTCTCCAAGAGCTGACCCATGGATATGGAGGTGAACTGAATGTACCTGACCACGTACTCTTCCTTGCTGCCTATTAGAGTGGAATATTAGCGTCATGGACACATTGTTAAAAACTGTTTTTACGTTTAGTTTCTTGATGAAGATTTCAGTTTCTGGCCCTGTCATTTCCTGCTTTTCTGTGTTCTGAATGCATCCCTGTGTTGTACTTGGTGCAGGTACTCTACCAGCCTTGTTTGTACGTTTTGATGTCTGAATGCATCAGTGGGACTTTTCTGCTTAGGAAGTTACACAGTAACCTGAGGAACCTGCTGCTGATGTGATGGCTAAGCAGAGTTACTGACCTTTAGCTGAGGGAAACCGTACGCAAGGCCTGCGTTACTATTATAAAGTAGTGGTGCATTTACACAGGAACAGAAAATTAAGATTTTATTCAACGAGAGAAACGGCTGTATACATTTGCATACACACAACAGAATATCAAACAACAAAAGAATATATTTATTACACAAGCCGTTAAAATCCCATTTTCTGCTTCTGTGTAGTGAAGCTGAAGTATTTTGATTTTTAATGGAAAAAAATGTTTTTTGATTTTTTTTGTTATTGTATTAACAATATTTTATTGCAGGATTATATTACTTTCTCTGACGGCTTTAGTCTGCCTTTGGCAGACTGTCAAAACGATTATTGACTGTTTTTATTGTTGTTGATGATATTATTAAACAGCCAATCCAGTAGGGATTTTGGTGTAGCCTGCTTGTGCACCTTTTCAGTTTTTTGCACTCATGCCTTACTGACATCACATGGGTTAGCAGTAGGCTTAGTATCGAACTAAAGATTAAAGGTGGTGTAAGTGATTTTTTTTGGGTTAAAACAAAAGTAAAAACTTAACAGGGGCCTCCCTGTCTCCAGCTCTTTAGTAGATACAGAAAATACATTTTCAGATGGGTCACCAATTTCATTCAATCAAGAAAGAGAACCCATTGATCAACTTAAATGTTTTAGTGTTCCAGCTCCAATTTTGTGTGCAGATTTTCACTCTTATTGGATGAAATTGGTTTCCTGACCTGAAAATGTATTTTCTGTTTCCTAAAGAGCTGGAGAGATTGGGGATACCCCTGTTTCTGAACAAACATTACAAAGAAATGATTACTAGGATAACATAGAGCTATTTAACACTATTTTAACAAACAAATATCACTGATACCCCTTTAATGTATACTCCATTGCATGACGGAGTATAAATTAGGCTATTGGTTAGCCACAAAACCTTGCACAAAGCAATTGGTGGAAGCCATGGACAGTGATGTGCAGAACGTCGGCTACGGACCGGTCTGCTCTGGGTGTACTCGTTAGCAAAAGAAGGCCTCCAGTTACTTATTTTTATGACTCAAGCCCATACTGGGTCTCTAGTAGCCTGCTCTTGACTAGCCTATAAATGTTTTATGTTTCTTATAAATCTGCAGTTTAATTAGTGCATATTCCAAACGACACTTTATACCACACTGAGATTGGAAGGAGGGATACGTTGTTCTTTTCCCCATAATTTGCTCCAGTGTTGCATGTAATTGATACATGATGGATTTGTACAGAAACAAACGTCTCTGCTACTGCTTATCGCCAAGAGAGGGTGCTCTTTAGTAACATTTTGATCAGATTTTCACAGCTCCCATTACTGGCCCTATTGTAATATGTTTATCATTGTACTGTAATTACAATACCCCTTCTACCCCTTTAGAATGAGTGTGTATACAGGTACCCCCCCCCCACCCCATATATTTTTTTTTTATCGTAATGTAATTCAAAAAGTGAAACTTTACTATTATAGTCTAGATTCATTGCACATGAAGTGAACAATGAAAGGAAAAAAAAGGTTTTCATCTTGATGATTACTGCATACAGCTCATAAGAATACAAAATCCAGTATCTCAAAATATTAGAATATTACATCAGCCAATAAAAAAAATAGGGTTTATAATACAGAAATGTTGACCATCTGAAAAGTGTGTTAATTTATGCAGTCAATACTTGGTCTGGGATACTTTTGAATATACTACTGCATGAACGGTGCGCCATAGCATGGATGCGATCAGCCTGTGGCACTTTTTGAGGTGTTATGGAAGCCCAGGTTTGCTTTGATAGCGGCCTTCAGCTCCTCTGCATTGTTGCGTCCGGGCTCTTGACAATACCCCATACATTCTCTATGGGGTTCAGGTCAGGAGAGTTGACTGGCCAATCAAACACAATAATACCATGGTCAGAAAATCAGTTACTAGTAGTTGTATCACTGTGGAGAGGTGCCAATTAAGTCCTGCTGAACACCAAAAACCAGCATACCCATAAAGCTTCTCAGCAGACAGAAGCATGAAGGGCTCTAAAATCTCCTGGTGAATGGCTGCATTGACTCTGGACCTGATAAAACTCGGTGGAAACTTCACACTATCCACATGTCCAAATGACAATGCAAAGTGTATTTTGAAAAGAGGCAGAAATGTGTAGTATTTAGTGCAGAAATTAACATTTTTTCAGATGGTTGACATTTCTGTATTATAAATACTTTTTTTGATTGGTCTTACGTGATATTCAAATGTTTTGAATGAAAATTTTAAAATGTATCATTTTTTATTTTCATGAGCTATATTACGTAATCAAGATTACAACCATTTTTTTTTTTTATATTTCACTTTGTGTAATGAATCTAGAATATATGAAAGTTGCACTTTTTGAATTACATTATGGGGGAAAATGTCCCTTTTCCATGATGTTCAAGGGTTTCTGGAATGTACTTGTATCCATCTATCAAGCACTAGCGAAAGTGCCCATGGAACTATGGCCAGCCCAAGAGTTGTGTGTGTGTCTTGTTATTTAGGCAACACACACCACAAATCAGATTTTCAATTCATGACTGAGCTATTGTAATTTAATCAAAGCCATTTAATCAAATTAACCCTGGCCTCCCTATTACAGGCAAACATTTTACATTAAAAAATTATAATAATAAAAACACCTAGACACCTAGACACAGGGTCTGACATGAATTTTGACCTAATGGTCAAGATTTGATTTATCCCCTGAGCACGCATTAGCTCAATGGTAAAGATGTCAGCACTTGTGCAAGAAACCGGGGTTCAAATCTCTGGTAGAAGAGGAAAGGAATTTAATTTCTAAGCTAATTAACCTATTTTATTATTAAGGATTAAGGGCTCATATCGCAGCTGAGTATTTGATTAATGTCTGGTTTATTAGGGTTTACATTTGCCAGTACAATATACAGTAATTGAATAAGGGTGTGGTAAATAGTTGATTGGGCAGTCGGACCTTAAAAAGGAGGAACAGTTTCCATATGGACATCATGATTCACGGAAGCAGCTGGGTGAGAGAAAGTTTAAGTTGTCATCATGGAGCAAAAGTAGAGAAGTGTTTGCGAGTGATGGAAGATTTTCTTGGAATACTCTGTGCACCAAGGCCTTTTGCTCCCCCCTCCTATATGTCCATATCTTCGTGTTCAGAGAGGAGCAACCACAGCATCGCCAAACAGACCAGAGCTGTCCGAGTGAAGGAGCTGCGCGGCTCACAAACACCCACAGAACAGCCATGCCAGTAAAGCCCAGTGGTGGAAGAAGTACTCACATTTTGTACTTAAGTAAAAGTACCGCAATGTAGAAATACATTGTTTAAAAAAAATATGGTATTCAAAATTTACTTGAGTAAAAGTACAAAAGTATTCGCATTCAAATATACTTAAGTACTGAAAGTAAAAGTACTCATTTTGCAGAATGTCCCATTTCACAAGTTGCATTGTGTGCTTGTAGATCGGTTATTTTCAAATAGCCTAAGTACGCATAGGGCTGAAGTGGTTAATGCATGTTTTGTAATAATCAAAATCTACAACTAAACTTTTCTAATAATTGTGGTGAAGTAAAAGTACAATATTACCTCTGAGATGTAGTGGAGTAGAAGTAAAAGTACAGAAAATTGTAAATAGTCCAGTAAAGTGAAAATACCTCAACATTGTACTTGAGTACAGAACTTGAGTAAATGTGCTTAGTTACTTTCCACCACTGGTAAAGCCATGAGAACCTGGTGGGGTATTCTCTAAATCTGTTTGGAAATGTCAAAGCTATTACATGTGTTTAACAGGATATAGAGTAGGAGTGAGGAGGTAACATAAATTACCATCTTCATTTCATAATGTCAGAAGAGCCCTACACAGGGGAATGAGAGACCTATAAATAACAGTATTAAACCTGGGTTATGGATTTGACACGTAACACCAATTTAACTACTTTCAACCTAGCATCCCTATTATGGGCATGTCGTAGGCGAATATGTACCTTTCATTTTTTTTAATAGTGAAAATGTGTCTATGAAGATAGGCTATTTTTGCGTGACACCGCCATATGACAAAACATACTGTAAAATACAGCTTAACGGTTCACCCAAAAATGACTTATTTTCTATCCATTACACACCCCATGAAGCCTTGAATTCATGGACATTGTTTGGTTTTTGTCGCATTCCTAAGCCAATAATTCAATGACCAGGTGGCTGCACAGTAGGAGACTCTGCGGTCGTCAAATTATTGGCTCAGAAATGCTACAAAAACTAAAGAATCTCCCTGAATGCAAGGCTTCATGGGCTGTGTAATTGATAGAAAATTTGTAATTTTTTGGGTGAACTACTCCTTTAAGTAGTTGAGCTGTACTAGCTCATACACGTTAGGTACAAGCAGTGAAATGTTGGTGGGACAAGTTCTACAGAGACTGAGCTAACACAAAAACACCCAAAAAGTAGTGACTTCTCTGTTTTCGCCCGCATCGTGATCTTGTCCATCGGCTGCTTTCTGTGAAGGTTTCCCCCAGAATACGGATGCTGGGGCTTCAAAGTGGTTCAAAGTCACCTTAGAGCTGTGATTATGTATCATGATCCCACCAGCCTTCAGACTGGGGTCTCTTTCTCCCCCTCTGTCTGCTGCCTGCTCTTGTCTAAATCAAATTAAACTCCTTCTCACTATAACGTTAAGTGCTGCCAAGTGCAGCTTCATCCCTTTGATGTAGAGCAGCTATAATAGGATGAGACGATAAAATCCTGAAGTGTGCATGTGTGTGAGAGAGGGAGTATGGTAGGTAGACCCATTAGATATAGGATGCTGTGCAATCTCAAGTCTCCATTTCATCTCAGATCTTTTTTGTGTCCGTCTTTCAGCCATAGGTTTTTTTCCCCCTTTCTTTAGAACTTTTGTCATAATTTCACGCGTTCTTAATTTCTGTTTGTTAGTTTCTGTCCGTGTACTCAACAATCTTAACTCAACGCCATTTTCCCCATGACACCACTGTATGACGAATTATAAAATAGTTCAAATAAGTGGTTAAAGTATCGAATTAATTACTGGGATAGAGTAAGAACCTTGCTGGGGGAATGATCGAAATAGTGCGATAAAGAGAAATGATTATGAAGTGAGGAGTTTATTGTAGGGAGGCCTACAGAGGAGGTCAGAAAGGGAGTGTGGAAAGGAAATGATGACACTAAGCTCGAAAGATGGGGCAGCGAGGAAATAGTTGGAATCATAAAGCACAGTGTGATATGGGAGAGGATTGCAGGGATGGGGTTTAGTCAAAGAGACTGTGTGAGATGAATGGATTGGATGATTCATAAAGGCCAGCTCTGCAGTAATCACATGCAGTCCTCTGAAGCCTCAGATTGTCTGGTAGGTTTAGGCTTATTTCTTAAATACTGTACCATAAAGACATGACTGGCGAGTGAGCTTGTGCTGCAGTGTGTAGCCCTGTGAATCTGGGATGAGTATAAGCAATTTTCAAATAATGTGACCTCGATATAACCCTTTTTGTGACTTTGCTCTTAGTTTTCCCTCTAATTCTTTAGTGTTACCCCCCATGTCTTTATAAAAGTGGTAATGAGAGAATGTCATCTTGGTTGCATGGCAAATGCACTAGAATATATATTTTTCTGCTCGGTCTTTGGGGGGAGTGAGTGTTAAAAAAGTGTTTATACTCTCAGCTACAAAAGGGCCACGCTGATATTGAACCTATCCTGCAGCTGCCTACAAACTCAAGAGCCCTTAAACCTGTGTTCAGCCTCTCATAAAGCCCATTAACACCACGCACTCACACCATAGCAGCCAGCCTCTAAGGCAGTGGTACTCAAAGTGGGGTCTGGGGACCCCCAGGGGTCTCATTTCCATGTACATTGCATTTTGACTCACACCGTCGCTTTAGTTCGCCGCTCTCACAGCTCTCGCACTTCCTGTTCCATCGCACATGCTGCTACTTATCTTGGCACCGTGGCACAAATGTTACGCGCAGGTTGGGTTGGCCAATCAGGGACAGACCGATAGACATTTCTGTTTTTTCAGTTCTCTGAAACCTTTGGTCCAACCTGAATTGCCATTTTCCATTTGCCACTCAGCTCAGCTCAGCACAGTGCACACCTCCGGGTCATATTGGACACACTTGCCGAATTTGAGAACTTTCGGTTAGATGGTGCCCGAGGAAACACAGATACTCTCACACACATATTCCATGAATGAATAGATAGGCCTCTAGATGAACACTAGTGTCCCTATTCTGGACATGTCATCATAGGCGAATATTTGGTGAAAATAGCTAAATTGCTACATGTTGTGAACAAATGTTGCTACATGAACTTGTAGATGTGCTGACATCAAACTCTAATAACTCAGTGTGTGACCTTTCCAAATTTCAATTTAAGCGAAACTTGGTAGAATTTTGGCTATCTGAAATGACTGGCTGTTTTATGCAGCCATGCAGGTTGGGAAACAACGGATTCAAATGTTGCATCAGTTTTTAGCCAAATATCCTTCTGTCATGCACTCAGTCAATGATATTACAATTTTTTATTTTTCATTTTTTATCTTTGAAAAGTAGAAGTAGGCTGCTAATATGATGCATGAGTAGCATAATGCAACATTGCAGAGTAATACTATAATAGTGTAATCTTAGACTTTTGGATACTCTGTAATGCATTTCTCTCAACCACCAAGGGGAGGCAGAGGGAATGGACATCTGGTTCCTCCACAAAGATATAGAGAGATAATGAATAGTATTTGATTGGGCTGTGCAAGACGGAGAGAGAGATAGATTAAGAGAAAGGAGAGAGGATAGGGTGGGTGATAATGACAGCTCAAGAAAGGACAAAGGGAAGGGAGAGAATAGATGAAGGGGAGGAGTGGGAGACAGACAGAGGGAGAGAGAGCTGAAATTGAAGTGAATATATAATGTATTTGCACGTCATTAGGTATGATTATGAAGTCTATCCGTCTATTTCTTTCTTTCACAATCAGAGACTGCTGGGCTGCCTAGTGGTTCATAAATCAGTGTGGGTCTGACTCCAGCTGTGCCGTGGCATGGCCGTCTGTGACAAGAATGAAGCACCTCTGGGAGAGTCCACAATACCATGGAAGTGACAGCATCCCTGGGTCTGTTGTGTTTGTGGTCTGCATGGATGTGAGTAATACAGACAGAAGGGTACCCCTGTTCCCTAAGCCCTATGTTCCCTCAACCTTATCCCCAAACCTAACACTAACCCCTACTACCCTAACTCCAACCTCAAACCCTACCCTAACTGCAATCCCAACCCCAATTTATAAACGGAGTGAACATAGGGCTGACTCCAGGCAGGCTCCTGCTGTAGCTTGCACAGAAAGGACAGATGGAAGAATGGAGTCTGAGGAAAGATGGCATGCTGTTGGGTGGGTTAGATGAATGTGAAATCCTCTCTTGTTGCAAATATTTATCTTTTGTTGACTGCCATTTTTGGCTTTCTGACTGGCCACTAAAGTATTTACTGGATGGTTGATATGCAGCTGACTGACTGAGATAAGCCTACTTTATACTTTCTTACTTTTATACGTGTCTCGCCATAGAAAATCTGTTAATTACAGCAAGCAACACCTTGACTGTTAATGCTTAACTGATTGTTTGAATATCTAAACAATTAGTTGAATGACTTTCTTATTCATTGACTAAGTAATTGACAGTTTGAGAACGCTGAGCTAATCAGCTAAATGACTGACAGACCATCTAACTAATCAACTAACTAACGTTACAGGCCGATTAACTACTTACCTGATTAACTAACCAACCGCCTGGCTGTCTTACTGACTGACTGATTGACTGACTGTGTGTGTGTGGCAAGGAGCCAGGCTGACAATGACACAGTAGATTAAAATGCAGCATCAGCCTCAAACTGTCTGCCTTGTCAGTCCCTCCGAGCCCTGTGGGATTCATCACAGTCATGTCCATGCAGCTAGGTCCCAGATGTGGACTCACAATACAATGAGGGTCCCGCAGAAATGTCATTCCATGAAAAAGGTATAGGCTCTGTTTGTCAACTGAGCCATGAAGAGGGTTTATGATTTCTCCTTGATGTGGAGAAATAGCCTTGGGCAAAAGAAAAAGAAAAAAGGATGGACCTTCAATAAGGAAGGTCACATTGCGACGTGTTGTGAGCTTGTAGATCTGTTATTTTCCCTACTTTAGTGCAACAATCATAAACCCTCTTCATGGCTCAGTTGAGCTACTAATAAGTAGGCATTCCGTGGCCCTGTTTCCCCTGACATTTGAAAAACAATTTTACCACGGGCGTGTCGAAAATGTTTGATGTGAATATTTGTCATCCCTGGAAGTAACTTTAAGAAGAAGAAACATGACTCTCATAGAAAGTAGGTGAAGCGCTCTGAAGCTGCTACCCTAAGCCTAACTCTGAACTACTCTGCTCCACAGCAGTTGAAGTGGTGGACATGGGTCCAGACAACCGTGTTGTTTCTATGCCATGTCTTATGTCTTTGACCTTTTTTTTGTCCATATACTGTATAAGAGAATATGCACAGCAAGCAACAACTGTGTTGTTGCATCTTGCCCAATGGTCTCTGTTTTTGCAGCATAAGAAATGCCCTTCGAAAGCAAGGACGAATGGAGACAGTCGTCTGTAAATTATTTCATCAGTGCATTTCCCTAGGTCAGTCCTCTAATGCATCCGACACATAGCCAAAGGCACCGGCCCTATATGAGACTATGACAGTGAAGGATTGAGTGTCTGTGAATGTACTGTATGCCTGTGGTGTTACTGATGCAAACGTTTGTTTCATCTGAAACTCTCCTCACAATAATGTGCTGCATGTGTTGCAATTGTGCTTTGTGTGTTTAGTTGTGGTGTTAATGTGTTTTCCTACACAAACTCAGTGTGTGCATCAATAAATACTGGCACACAAATGCATTGTCTGTGGATTTCCAACTGTTCTGGAGCTCACTGTATTGGGAGGTTTGTCTTAAAGGATTGGTTTGTGTGGGAGAGCAGGAGCAAATTAAAAGGCACAGCAGGTCACAACGATATCTTCATCACTCACTGTGAACATCTGGGCCAGGTCCCTGTTTACCATGATAAAGCTAGTCATTTTCTCCTACAAATAACTCAAAATGATCAAACTCTGAACCCTTGCAGACCTGGATGGTGGCAGAATGTATGGAACAGGGGGGTGATTGCTTGCAGGTGCATGCAATCATGGCCTTATGGCAAGTAATCGGGCTGTTCTTACATACATGACTGCGTGTGACAGTTGAGTTTGCATGCATATCATGTGCACGTGTTGATGTGTTTGCATGCTGTGTGTGTGTGTGTGTGTGTGTGTGTGTGTGTGTGTGTGTGTGTGTGTGTGTGTGTGTGTGTGTATGTATTGTGTACAGTAGCCGTGTCTCTTTTGCCGTGTATTTGGAGGAGTGCTGTATATGTGAAGGTTCCATTCCTATATTTAGTCTGAGCAGCCAGTGGATGTAGGTGGACTCCTGTCCACCTACGTACAAATGCATTGTAAGTATGGTCAGTATGAATACTCTTCATGTAGAGGGAAAACATAAACATTCCTATGCGTTCACATTTTACAATCCAATCCATATCTTCCGGCAAAGTGTCCATGGAAGATTAACATAATGTTTGGGGCTGCACTTGACCTCGTCCTGTGTGTGTGTGTGTGTGTGTGTGTGTGTGTGTGTGTGTGTGTGTTATGCTGATGAGTCATGTCTGGTGTTCAGGCTGCGAGGACTGGCTTGTTACACTCACACAGAGCAGGGCAGAGTGTGATCCCATGCTGTGTAGGCAGGACCTCACAGCATGCTTGGATAGCAGAGGATGAGCAATAGAGGCTCTCTGACTTATTTGCGTGTGTGTGTATGTACATGTATATATAATAACAAAACGTATAGAACGTTTTCCTGGGTGCTAAATATGCTTTATGAAAGTAAACATTTCACATCATATTTATTTGGTAATTATCATTGAAATATCCACACGTTATTACCCTTTATACCCTCTGCATTCTAGTTTATTTTTGGCTTCCGTTTTCAAAACAAGGCAATTTGGGAACCAATCAATGTAATTGATGGTTCACAGCATGAACCATCAATTACATTGATTGGTTCCCAAATCCCAATCAACAATCAACCTTGCCTAGGTTCAAAATAGATGCCAATCTTTGAGTAATGGGCGGACAAACAACTGCTCCTGCTTTGTTGGCAATAAATGCCAAAAAGAAGAAAAAAAAGAAAATGAGAACCTGTCCTTTCCCCCCAAGACCTTCTATTGTTAATGAGACATTTAACACATTGGCATTATAATTTGTCTTTCTACTAGTGAGCAGATGGGCATAAAGATTGCTGGCAGCAACTCTGGCAAAATCTGGTTCAGTTGTGTACTCATCTAGGGCTGTAAGTAACTATCAACCATTTCCTTAGCGATTATTCTATTGATAACATTTCCAATTAATCAAATAATCGAGAAAATATTGTAATTTCTTAAACAAATATATTAACCACTTAAGCCCTATGTTATACTCATGCAGTCGCACAAGGTAACCGGAAGACTCGCCCCAAAACACGCTTTTTTTCCGCAGACCAGCTGTTTTACTGAGGATAAGGTTAGAAATAAGTTTAGGGTTAGGCATAGTTTTACTGAAGTTACGTTTAAGAATAAGGTTAGAGTCAGGTATAGTTTACTGAGGTTACGTTTAGGAATACCTGGTGAATACCACCGGATTTGCCTCGGGCGACTTTAGGGCGAGCGTTTTAGGGCGAGCGTTTTGGTATTCTCGCACAACGGTGTCGTGCAGAAATAGTGAAAATAGCCGATCTACAAGCTCACAACGCATCACAACTTTTTGTAAGCTTGTAGGCTATCTTCACTATTTCAGATTATTTTTTTAAATACCCAAAATAGGGATTTTATAATGATTAAATCAATTAGTTTGTTTATTTTACGACAAGTTTAAGTAAACAATTCTGTACAAGCTTCCACGAACTGCAGTACAAAATATAATAAGAAAAAGGAAAATGTCAAATAACAAAATAACAGTATCAAATATCAAATAAATATACATAAGGTGTGTACTTGTAAAAATAAAAAGGAAAACTGGCTACCTCAGTCTCTTGCAAGTAAGAGACATCACTTAGCAGCAGAAAACAAGTATCCTTCTATAAATGCGCAAAATCTCTGCGTGGGTGTGTGTGAAAATCAGAATCAGTTTTATTTGTCACATCACAGTTTTACAGGTGTAAAGTAGTGGTTTAAATATTTTTTTCTGTGTGCGGCTGGCTGCGTACTCCAATTGTTTTGTACTAGTATACCAAGAGAAGAGAGAGGATAGAGGTAGAGTGAGAGTAAAGGGAAAGAGATGCATAGAAAACAGGTTAAATAAAGCCTGTAAAATGTATAACCACATGATACTGAACAGGATATGGAGCACTATTGATCCCCACCTCAGGGAAAACCAAAATGGATTCTGAGAGGGAGAACCACCTACCTTAGTCCAGATCCTTGCCTTACGGAGGATCATTGAGGAAGTGATGAGGAACAATCAAGCGGCAAGTATTGTGCTTCATCGACAGGCATTCGACTCTATACGCAGAGGAACAATGATGAAAATACTCAAGGCCTATGATGTTCCTCCAGACCTACTCCGTGCCTTTGGGAACATGTAAACGGGAACCAGAGCCAAAGTGATAACACCTGACGGTAGCAGTGAAGAGTTTTACATCCAAACCGGAGTGATGCAAGGAGACACCCTCGCTCCCTACCTTTTTATAATAGTACTGCACTACGCCCTGCTATCTAATCAACTCAAGCAGGCACAGGAGCTAGAGTGAGTGCCAAGTATGGCCTCATGCTAAACGCAAAGAAAACCAAGGTCATAACTTACAACATCCCCCAAGAACATCCGCCACATTCTGCCCCTAACAACAATTGAAGGCACTGCGCTAAAGGAGGTCGGTAAACTTTAAATACCTAAAAACCACCTCAGGCAGGTAGTGTTCATGCCTTCTTCAACAGTCTGATGGCAGCACGGATAGAAAGTGTTCAGAAATCACGTGTTCAGGTATTTGATACCGCAATAGAGCTTGCCCG
>NC_137607.1:26433924-26508924 GCF_963280865.1 Gymnoscopelus braueri | reverse complement strand
GCATAATGTTAATCTGGTGACGGAAAAGAGTAGCACTCATTAGATGCAAATGCTGCAAATGTGTTGCACCTGACCTGGCACAGCGGATGCATATGTCACATTCATCCTTATCACAGAGTGGTCAGTCAGTTGCATCTAACAATCACATTTGTGTTGATGTGAGTATGTTATACCCACTGGTGTTTGTGTGGCATTAGTTACTCATTGTGTATGTCATATCTGTTGTGCGGCTGCAGGAACAACAGCATTGCTATTCCCAATGGCAATTAATAACCAGTGCATGGCCATGCAGCAGACACTGGTAGACGCTATACTGCTTGACATGTTGTGGGTTGTTGTGGTCAGTCTCCATTAAAGAAAGAAGAGGGTCACACTCAGAAAAATATGTTTAATTGTCTTTAATCTTCCATGAATGCCTATACCAGTCACACAGCAACAGCAATCCAGACTTCATCAGTCTGAAACTAAATGATCAAATGACTCGTGGTAGAAACAGGGATTGAAAATAACCATGTTTGACTGCATTCCAACAGAAAGGACTAAAGCAATTTGACAAAACAAAACAACATCTGGACTGCTAAAAATAATACAGTGCTACCTCAGCATGAGCACTCTCACGAACACCAGCACCTGCTGCAGTCATTTAAAGCCTGGGGTAGTGATATGGAAAATGTAACTCTGTAAACAATTAAAAGGTGTTTGATTCAACTCTATGACCTCTTCAGCAACCCTTAAGAATATTTTTTTATTCAGGCTTGACCTTACTCAACTTATAATAAATTGTGGATCATAACAGGGAAGTATTTATTAGTATTCATATTAGTATTCCTCAGAGCATGCTCTGAGGAAGGCTCATAGCCGAAACGCGTAAGCGTTAATTTTATTGGTGTGCCAATAAAAAAATGGAAATGTGAGTAATTTGTCCTCCATTTAATTGACATTTTTGGATGTGCTACCCTTTTGGATTTTTTTTTATATGTATACTGGACTTTGGGTCTAGCACTCCACTGAGAAAACCCATTGTTGATGCGCAACCTCTTTTTCGTATTTATTTATTAGTATTGTTGCTGATAATCACCATCACTGTGCAGCCATTTTTATTGATCTTTCTAAAGCGTTTGATACTGTGGACCATCATATTTTATTACAGAAGCTAGCCTCCATTGGCTTGGATGATCGCTCTGTCAGATGGTTTTCCAACTATCTGACTCTGATGGTAGAACTCAAGCTGTTGTTGCAGATGGTTTTAGTTCCAGTTCTTTGGCAATTGGGAAAGGTGTCCCGCAGGGTTCAATTTTGGGCCCACTTTTATTCACTCTGTATGTGAATAATATTGCACTCCCTTCTCCGCACTGGGATGTCCATTTCTACACAGATGACACAATTTTATACAGTATTGGCCTAACACTGGAAGTGGCCACTGCAAATTTGCAGACCGCCTTCAACAGGTTTCAATGGGCTCTAATTGACCTCAAGCCTGTTTTAAACTCCAATAAAACAAAATGCATGGTTTTTACTAGGTCTCCGGATTTAAATCCCTTTACTGGTATTTATACTCTGAAAGGTGAACAAATTGAGCTGGTCACTTCTTATAAATACCTGGGCATTTGGCTAGATGCCAAGCTCTAATTTAAGGTTCATATCGAGAACCTAATCAAAAAATTAAGAGGACAAATAGGTACCTCTAGAAACAGGTCCTGTTTTTATTTTTCCAGCAGAAAGACTATAATTGTCTCCGCCAGGCCGAAAGGCATGGCGAGAGTATGTTTTACCCCGTCCGTCCGTCCGTGTGTGTGTGTGTGTGTGTGTGTGTGTGTGTGTGTGTGTGTGTGTATGTGTCCGTCCGTGTGTCATTCTGTCATTCTGTGTACAGCTAATCTCTGACACCGTTGGCTTGATCGCAGCGAAACTGTGCACACACACTCCCTGGATGCCAGAGCAGAACCTCTGCCCCACATTTTTCACATGGGCCTGTTATAGCGCCACCAGGAGGCCGCTTTTTGCAAAACATTTTTTTTTTACCTTACTCCAACAGATTTTATTCAAACATTACGCAAATCAGTACACAGTATCTCTATAGTCATGTGATCAACATGGATCTGTCCAATTTTCCATATTCTATCCTGATTGGCTAAGGTTGGCTTCCAAAGTTTGCAGGATTGGTCCGTTTTCAACAAAATGCCTCAAATCATGAACGCAGCTTGCGATTTCCATGAGATTTCACATGCACATTCCCAGTAGGCCGAGGACGAAATTTTTCAAATCAGCCTCATGGTGGCGCTATAAAAGGCTGATTTGCTTTTTTAACTATTACTGCACCAATCTGCATGAAACTTTGCACGCACACTCGCTAGAGGCCAAGGAAAAACATCTGCCCTGCATTTTTCACATTTACCTTTCATAGCGCCACCAAGAGGCCGACTTATATAAAACAATTTTTTTTATATTAAGCCTTCAGAATGTATCCAAATTTCACACAAATCGGTACACACTCTATAGTCAAGATGGAAGATTAATTTTCCATATTCCATCCTGATTGGCTAACATTGACATCTTAAGTTTGCAGGAGTGGCCCGTTTTGAACAACATGCCACAAATCATGAACGCAGCGTCCGATTGCGGTGACACTTTGCACGCACATTCGCACTACGTTGAAGAACAAATGCCACCCTTTTACCATTGCCCTATTGTAGCGCCACCAGGAGGCAGATTTTTGCAACACTTTTCTTTTTTATATTACTCCTTCAAATGTCGTCCAAACATCATGCAAATTGGTACACATTATCTCTATAGTCAAGTGATCAAGATGGTTCCGTCCGATTTTTCATATTCCATCCTGATTGGCGAATTCCGAACATTGCCGCCCCACAATAACCTACCTGACCTGGCGGAGACCTGTGCCCCGAGGAGCACTTTTTCTAGTTCATAATGTCTGTTTTTGACTATGGGGATATATTGTATGCATGCTTCACTCTCCACACTGAAGCCTCTTGAAGCAGTCTACCACAGTGCCCTGCGTTTTATTACTGGCGATGATTATCTTACCCATCACTGTATTTGATATGATAAAGTGGGTTGGCCATCTCTCGCAGTGCATAGAGAGCAACATTGTATTTTATTTATTTATAAGGCCTTGTGTGGAAAGCTTCCTTTCTTCTGAAACCAAAGGTTACTGGACATTCAACACGTTCACAAACCCACATTAGATATACCAGTCCTCGTAAGAGCAGTGAACAGGGAAAGACTGCTTTTATGTATTATGCTCCACACAAATGGAACAAACTTCACGATTCTCTGAAACTGGTGCGATTGGTCTCAATTGAGACATTTAGGGTGCTTCTCGAGGACACACTACATAGTGACTGCACCTGCTTCATGTAACTCTATGTTTATTTGCATCTGTGACACTGTAATATGATTCAAATGTTTGTTATTGTTTTTCATTATGTATATATTGTATTTTATATGCTGTTATCAGGGCGTCCTTGAAAAAGAGAGCTTGCTCTCAATGGGCTTCCCTGAATAAATAAAGGAAAAAGAAGAAAGTATCCCAACAAATTCAATGATTTTCCAGAAATGTTCAACAAATATCAATAATAGTGAAAATAGCAGATCTACAGGCTCACAACGCGTTGATGCGATGCGTTGTGAGCTTGTCGATCAGCTATTTTCACTATTTGAAATACAGCTTAAGTGGTGAGTTCATTATTTACTTATTTCCCTTCCTAGAAATGTAGTGGAGTCAAAAGTACAATATGAAGTGAAAGTCACAAGTATCAAAAAATACAAATATTCAAGTAAAGTACAGATCCTCAAAGAATGTACTTAAGTACAGTACTCAAGTTCATTACTGTCGACCACTGTGAACGGGACTCAAGCTCATGGGGTTTCTGAACACTGGAAAAAGAAAGACATTAAATTGTAACAACTTACTTCTCCCTCCCGTCATTGACAGTTGCTCTTTATTCATTCTCGAGTATGAAATAAGAGAAAAATGGACAGAATGAGATCCTGGTCAATATCGCCCTTATGTCAGTGAGTGCTGTGGCTGAAAGTAAAGTGTCCCACATAGATTAAAATACTGCACAAAGACCCGTATATCAATGTGATTGTTTGACCTTTAAGCAATGGTTTTGTAGCTTGTAATGTTTAACACGCACAACTCTGCGTCATTGCAAGGAGGAACTCCCACTCATGTAATGCCTTCATGTAAGTCAATAGGTGAGTGTTTGCTTTTCAAATCCTCAGTTCAACACAAACTCTCTTGGGGTCACATGAGAAGATTAGACATGCTTTGTCCTCATTAAGAAAAGGCATTACAAAAGAGAATATCCAATACCCAGAATATCCAATACCCAGGTGAGAAAGAAAAACACGAAGATTAGTGGCACGAAATAATTGTTCTTCCACATTCACTTTTCAGTCTAAATTCATCAAAAGACTATGATAAATCAATTGTGAGGGATGAGGATGAGGAAAAGTTAATCTTTCTTTTCATTTATTTTCATTTCCTGGTCAGAAACCCAATCTAACAGATCTCCAACATAATTATGTGTGTGTGTGTGTGTGTGTGTGTGTGTGTGTGTGTGTGTGTGTGTGTGTGTGTGTGTGTGTGTGTGTGTGTGTGTGTGTGTGTGTGTGTGTGTGTGTGTGTGTGTGTGTGTGTGTGTGTGTGTGTGTGTTTGTGTGTGTGTGTGTGTGTGTGCATATTATGTGTGTGCATATGTGTGTGTGTGTGTGTGTGTGTGTGTGTGTGTGTGTGTGTGTGTGTGTGTGTGTGTGTGTGTGTGTGTGTGTGTGCGTGTGTGTGTGTGTGTGTGTGTATATAATATATCATTTATTTACTTTTATGTCCTAATTTACAATTTACATTGATTGTCATGATTAAAGCTTAACAGTAAGATATATAATTTTTTTAGGGGCATTTCCGATCCTTTTTGGAAAATGGAAAAGTATGTGTGTGCTCCTCTTTTAATCACAGACTTCTGTTGCTGGGTGTCAGCAATGACTGGGGCATGAGAAGGGATTACATGTGATAAAGGTCATGCGCTGTATTTGAACCCATGATGTGCTGAGGAAATCCCTATGAATTCAGTTTTCACGTCACAATGTGTGTGCGTCCGTGTGTGTGTGCGTCCGTGTGTGTCCGTCCGTCCGTCCGTCCGTCCGTCCGTCCGTCCGTCCGTCCGTCCGTCCGTCCGTGTGTGTGTGTGTGTGTGTGTGTGTGTGTGTGTGTGTGTGTGCGCGCGTGTGTGCGTGCGTGTGTGCGTGTGTGTGTGTGCGTGTGTCTCTTATTCTGTGTTTTAAAATGCTGGCTACAGGATGCCTTTTGGGTGGAACAGTGACACATGCACACACATTCAAAAATATATGCACACTAAACATTTCAGTTCTAAGCAGGAATTGTTTATAGACTGTCACAAATTTAGCTCATGTGATTAGTCATAGGTCAAGTAGGCCATAGGCTACACAGCATGGGTCTTCAACAGGGGGTCCGGGACCCCTAGCGGATCCTCAGAGTTACTACAGGGGGGCTGCCAAATCTTTGTGTGATAGGAACTCGTGAGGTTGTAGATGTAGATTGGCTATTTTCGGGGAAGAGGTTGTGTAGAGGGAAAAAAGAGCAGACCAAGTAGACCTATAGTCAACGGTCAAGTTTACTAAGTATTGAGGATTTAAGTGGTTAAATGTCTGAAAATACACATTAACATGAATCCAACATATTCATAGAAAAGCTAATGTGTAATCCAGGGGTCCTCAACAGGCGGACCGCGGTCCATGACCGGACCGCGGGACACCTCTCTGTGGACCCTGGGAAAATTATAATAATAAATATTTTTTTTTTTTTACCCTAAAACCGAAATAAAGTAACAAAAACGGGGGGAAAAGTACCCGAATCCGCCCAGATCCGCGAAAAAAATCGCGTGCGCGCGGGGGGGGGGGGGGGCGCGCGTGCATGTGCGGACCCTAGCCTTATTCAAAAACGTATTTGTGGACCTTCAAGATTTGTTGTTGAGGACCCCTGGTGTAATCAAACAAAAAACATGAATTTACACAACACTGATGATCATGCAGTCAAACAAGGATGAAGCTGCAGGCTACATGGGAGACTCAGCGGCTTTAGTTGATTTAATTCCCCCTGACACAGAGTGGGTCCAGACTGCCCTTATATGCTGGGATGGAAACTCATGGTTATCAACGGGAAAGCCTCCTCTGCACCCGCGGGCGGCTCACAGTTGGGTAAACTAGCATCATTAGAGAATTTATCATTTAGGTTACTTAATAAGGTTGAGCTCTATTTTCAGAAGTGGCAACAATATCATTCTCACGTGGATATAGGGTTGATCAGTCTGGCTCATCGTAAAGGACAATCTTATTTAAGGGCACTGACCTTGTGTGATAATTATGCCAAACATTGTTTATGTGACTCCTTTAATGTACTACTGCACCAATGCTTGTTAATGTTTATTTAGTACTGTTGGTTATTGTTATTTAGTTTTATTTTATTTTACTTTAGTGTGTGTATTGTATGTCCTGGTTGAGTGTTGTGCTGTATTGTTTTTGTGCTAATACTGAACTTTAATAAAATAGAAATAAAACAAACAAATAAACAAACAAACAAACAAACAAACAAACAAACAAACAAGTATAGAGCATCGCAGTTCCCGCCCACTTCCTGGTTTTTCCTGGTGCCGGAAGGAAAAACTCAATGCATTTTTCCCATTGACATTTCCAAAAATATTTATATCAATTAATTTAAGCCTAGAATCAAGCCATCCAGGGTCCTGGTGAATCATGACCATAAAACGTTTTTTTTCTGTGATTTTTATTTATTTTATATTTAATGATATGATATACTATATTTAATAAATACCCTCTGTTTTGCCGTTTTCAAAAAAGTTTTTTCACAGAATCAAACGTTTTATGGTCATGATTCACCAGGACCCTGGATGGCTTGATTCTAGGCTTAAATTAATTTATATAAATATTTTTGGAAATGTCAATGGGAAAAATGCATTGAGTTTTTTGAAGTGGCACCCGGAAGGGGCGGGAACTGCGATGCATGGATCTATCTATGAAATCTGTGTGCTGTAGTTGTGTACACAATTCAGTAATATTTGTAGCAGTGGAATCCCCATAGTAGCTGCATGATGAGTACTTTCTACTTTTGGTACTTAAGTAAATATAATTCCGGACTTTTACTTGTAACAGAGTATTTCTACATTGCAGTTGCATTGATACTTTTACTTAAGTAAAACAAAATTGAGTACCTTTTCCACCACTGAACACCGACTCTCAATTGGTCCAACACTCGTTGTCTGGCGAGTAGGAGTAGGAGGAGAGGGGTGGAGAGGAGGAGGAGGAGGAGGAGGAGGCTGGTTTCACATGCATTTTGACACGAGAGAAAGCTGTTCCCCTTCTTACCAAAACTACACCACGTTATCCAACGTGTTTGTGAATGATAGCCTCACATCGTCTTAGAATTGGATACAATTCAATTGTATCCAGTACAATTGGATACAATCAGTCTCGTTTTACTGTCAGCTTGTTCATTGCGGGGGAAAGTGGAGAGAGAAAGTCGAGTCCCCAAAACGAGATGAATAAATGTGAATGAAAAGATAAAAAAACAGACGCCGACCGAGACATGTTCCGCGAAGAGTCTGGATATTAACCCCCGAACGAGGATCGCTTGTATGAGGGCAGATTGTGTTTGTGTGGAATAAACATATCGGACGGACGGATGGACAGACGCAGTCACTGTTGGAGCTATAATTAAAGCATAATTCTTGACAGCTGTCCTGTCGTCCCATTGAAAACAACGTCCCTTTGTCCCCATCATGTGCGACGGTTGATGCGCTGCTGAGAAGGTAGGCAATACAATATTCAATGAAAATTTTTATTATATATATATATATATATATATATGTGTGTGTGTTTTATTTATTTATTAAACTTTTTATTTAATATTCCATTCATCATACAATATATATTTCAGTATTTGATAATGAGTAACAACAGTCCTCAATGTCATGGTTAATAAACACCCCCACCACCAAAACAAAATCAGAGTACAAAGGAAGACAAAACAAAACAAAACATCATAGACATTCATGTAATTCATAATTTGGCTCAGTTGAAAGGTCTGTCTACACTTTCTTATCCAACTTTACATACAAATATCATGACAGCCCAACCTATTACCAAAAAAATAAAAATTGTTACGATTTAAAAAAAATATATTTATAACTTAATATGAACTAATCTTGTGTTGTTTATTTAGCTTATATTTCAAACTTGCGTTTATAGCCTATATTTGCCTCTCATCTATTAATATTAGTTTAGTCATGACAAATTGATAATGATTTATACGGTTGTTGTTTTTGTTTGTTGTTTAAATGGGCCATTAGCCTAATTGCTGTAGCGGTAGTTAACTTGGGATCAGGGGCAGGGGACCACCAGGGGACCACCTGTCCTTGAGGGGGTCCCATGGGGTCGCCACTCACCGGTGAAAATTAGAAACAGATTAATTTAGCCCAGGGGTCTTCAACGTTTTTCAGCCCAAAGACCCCTTAACTGAGAGAGACATGAAGCAGGGACCCCCCCCCCCCCCCCCCCCACACACACACACACACACACACACACACACACACACACACACACACACACACACACACACACACACACACACACACACACACACACACACACACACACACACACACACACACACTACATATTGTATAGAATTGTGTTGCTTCATAGACTTGTTTGACAGCACTGTCATCAATGTTGTATAAATGCATGTTTTTGGTTTAGTTTTTTACACATTAGCTTCTCTATTAATTCGTGTTAATGTGTATTTTCAGACATTTAACCACTTAAAGCCTCAATACTAAACTTGACCATTGACTCTGTACTTGGTCTGCTCTTTTTCCCCTTTACACCAAACCTCTTTGCCAAAAATAGCCGATCTACAAGCTCGAGGCGTTGTGTGCTTGTAGATTGGCTATTTTGGGCTTAATGTTCCCCTCACTCCCCCCAGAATCCAATCACACTAAGATTTGGAGGACCCCCTGTGGTAACTCTGAGGACCCCCTAGGGGTCCCGTACCTCCTGTTGAAGACTCCTGATGTAGCCTATTCCACCGGCTAGAAGTTTATTCAATGAGAGAATGTATGGGCTAAGAAAGTAAGAATGACTTCAGATCGTGGGTTGTGTCTATTTGTCTCTCCATAGAGACTATGGGGAGATAACAGTGTGTCTAGGGCGCCATAGACAATAGAATTATGTTCAATATTTTGTATCTAACAGCAAACATCCTCACAGGTCCCTGGCACAAAACGTTTTCAAATGGGGATTTGTGGCTTAATGTATCATTTTGGGGGTCCTTGGCATAAGCCACTGGCCCACTCTTTTTATGACGCCTAACACTTCTCCCCTGGCATTTTGTCCCCTTTTAAGTATGAAGGCTCTTTGTGGTTTGGTTTCTGAGGTATAGCATAATGCTCAAAGTGGCCACACATGGATAATTATTATAACCAAACTCTTATGGGTAGGGCTAATAGATAAACTTGTACCTCCTAGACCTATTTATTAGCAGTGGTGGAAAGTAACTAATTACATTTACTGTACTGTACTTACAGTACTGTACTTAAGTACAATTTTGAGGTACTTTTACTTTACTGGAGCATTTAAAATTTTCAGTACTTTTACTTCTACTCCACTACATCTCAGAGGCAAATATTGTACTTTTACTCCACTACAATTATGTGAAAACTTAAGTTACTAGTTACTTTGCAGATATAAATTATTATATTTTAAAACATACATTAACCACTTCAGCCTTATTTTATACCTAGGCTATTTGAAAATAGCCAATCTACAAGCATTGATATTTTCAAACATTTTAGTACTTTTACTGTTGGTACTTTAAGTACATTTTGATACCAATACGTTTGTACTTTTACTCAAGTACATTTTGAATTCTGGACTTTTACTTGTAAAAGAGTATTTCTACAATGCAGTATTGATACTTTCACTTAAGTAAGAAATGTGAGTACTTTTTCCACCACTTGTTTATTAGCAATTTAAAGGGATGCTGCTGGGATATATTACTTTGCATGACCATAAAGGGATCAAACGGAGTGTACCCCGCATACTGAATCAGCCTTACTGTTGATTTACAATGAATATTGAAGTCAGCAGCATGCCTGTTAGTTGTACAACCATATTCACATCTGCCGAGACCCTGCCGAGACCAAAGTGGTGGTTATTTAAAGGTAGGGTAAGTGATTTACTTTGGTTAAAAAAAGTGTTAAATAGCTCTATATTCTGATAGTACTCATTACTATAGAGTGTTTGTTCAGTAAAAGGAGTCTCCCATGTCTCTCCAGCTCTTTATTAAACAGAAAATGCATTTTCAGTGCTCTCTCCTGATTGGCTTAAAATGTGTCACCTACCTGAAAATGTACTATATTATGTTTACTAAAGAGCTGGAGAGACCCCTGTGACCGAACAAACGCTTTGTAGCAATGATTACTATCAGAATATAGTACTTTAACCTTTTTAAAAAAAAAAAAAAAAAAAATCCAATATTTAATTGAATTACCAAGTCTGTCTGCAAACTAAAATTGTTATTGACAATGGACGTTGGGTGTGTACTGTATATTCAGGGAAATATAACTTGTATTGAATTGACAAAGAATTTCTCAGAGTAGCTTTTAAATACAGTATAATATTTAGGCAGTATTTGCTTAGTTAGGATTATATAAAATCCTGTGACAGGAAACAAATGGCAGAGAGAGGGAACCAAGGGATGTTGTGACTCTAGTCGCACTATCCTGTCATCCACTGGCACACCCATCTCTTCATAGTGGCTTTAAATCCACTAGAGTGATTCTCTTATTTCTTTACCCTTGAGCTTTCACAACATTGAATGAAGAAGCTCAGCATAATGGGGATGTCTGCTTGGGCGATGATGAGGAAACGTGGAGGCTCCCCTTCCGGATGATCAAAGGTCCAACCCAGCGGGGGTCCAGCTGTGTAAATGACACCCCGGGAACGCATCTGTGTCATTTTTAGATTTGAGCTAAAAAGCATTATTTTACACTTTGGCCATTCAAAAATAGCACATCTACAAGCTCGTAGCGCGGCACCGAGTGCCGTGCTACGAGCTTGTAGATCTGCTATTTTTGAAACATTGTGAAAATGTGTGCAAATCTTTGAATAAATATTATTTTAAAGCACAATTTTTTAACTAAAATCTTTGCTTCTGGGGGTCCCTGGAACAAAATATTTTGAGATGGGGGGGTCCGCGGCCAAATGCATATCATTTTGGGGGTCCTTGACATGAAAAAGTTGGAGCACCACTGATTAAGCAACATTACGTGTTTCAGAAAACTGTTAGGATTTAGAAGACATTTGTAGAATCGGCCTCAGGTCTTAATGGGTTAATAAAAAAACACAACGACCATCTAATGTTAGGCGGACTGGCAGGCGTTTCCCTGCTGCCTCTCTCACCTGTCAATCTTCAACATCCATCTCCATTTTACTCGCTCACTCTCTTACTGTCTTGTCATTATGTTCTCCTCTGTGCCACTCTTTATGTCTCCCGCTCTTCATCAAGGCCTAGCTGTCTTTTGCTGCTCTGACTATAGTGTGCATATCCCACAGTTCTCCTCAAATAACCACCATGTGTCATTATTTATCTCTGCCTCCTCTTCTGTCCTTTCCATCATTCTCATGCGCCCCCTACAGAGGATGATGTAACAGTAACCTTCATTCATTGATCTGTTGGCTTACAGTCCATGTTTGAAAGTGAAATCCCATTGATCTGGGTCTAGGAGCAAGTCTCTTAGAGACCTCCACTCTATATTCAATGTCCACATTACATGAGCAATTACCTCTACTCACTCTAATTCCCATAATGGACTTGTACTATTTACAAATATTTAATCAGTTACAGTGCTGCAATAAGATACACTACTCTGTTTTGAAATTGAATTTGAGTACTCTCTGTGACATGGGTAATTTCTGATTGCATTCATCTCGTGTGCCTTTTATTTTGTGTGTGTGGCATTTGTGGGGGCTTGCACGCTAATGTGTGCACTGTTTAACCCATACTGCGCCATACAGCAAATAGTGAAAATAACAAATCTACAAGCTAAGAGCGCGTTGCTTTGCGACGTGTTGTGAGCGTGTAGATCTTCGCATACACTTTTCGCTGTCTTTGTTATTGCCAGTCCTGCGATTGTTCATTCAGTAATTTCTCTTTCAGTACACATGATGCAAGGCAATTAAGCGTCTTGGAAACGTCCAATCAAGTGAGGTACAGAACATGCTCTAAGTATTCAGCTTTGTACTCTCCTGTCATTAGCTTCCATGTTCCACACAGTGGGCTACAGGCTGTTTGAATATTATGCTGACACTTATTAATTTCAGCCTGTGGCTTTAGTTAAGGAACAGATGTCAAATGAGAGGGAGTCTACTAGGGTATGGATGGAATCAAAGGAGGGTAATTCTAATGGCTGGTGGTAATCATCTCTTATGATTTGCTCCCTGCACGGTATAGTCTCCATTTAGATGGAAGTCATGCATAGAGAGCCAAGTGTCTTGATGCTTGATGCTGTCTTGACTATGCTAGCTCCTCTTGGTACTCTAACACCTCAGTGTCACTGCAGACTAAGCTTCAAACCTCCCAAAACAAACTGATCCGACTACTTCTCGGACTGGGGCCCATGACCCACCTCTCTCCCACTCACTTTGCCAGCCTAGGCTGGCTCAGGGTGGAAGACAGGGTTAAACAACTAAAAATGGGTCTGGTCTTCAAAATTGTAAATGCAGATTTGCCCGAAATGCCCCCTATACCCGCATATCTGTATAAATACCTCGAAAAAGTTAGTGACACCCACAGCCACGAAACTAGAGGGAGCGTAAACAACAATCTGGTACCACCCACCCATAAAACAAACATGGGCAAATTCTCCTTCTATAGCACAGCCACCAAGGAATGGAATAGTCTAACCCCATCCCTCAAAAAATGCATTTCGCTGGGCTCATTCAAAACAGCCCAAAAACTCATCTTTCTGGAGGCCGAAAGAGGAGATAGTACCAGTTTCCCTGTAGACAGGCGACCCCCCCCCCCTCCTCTTTTTTGTACATATTTTGTATTTCCTCATGCATTTTTTGTATATAATCGTTATTTTTCCATGCTTCACCCCCCCCCCCTTTTTTTGTACATTTATTTTTTATTTTAATTTTTTTCATGCTCCTTTTTTTGGTACATAGTTGTATTTTTTCTGTATTATCTGTATTTTCATATTGATTTTTGAACTGTTTGGTTGCTACTATATATGTCTATGAAATTAATTCAAGGACCCCAACGGAAACAAGTCCGCAAGGACTTTTTTGGCCGGACCTTTTAGACAAAAGCATTATAAATGTAACTGTGTTGTTTTACATTCTTTTGCCTAATAAAAATTTCAATCAATCAATCAATCAATCAATGCTCATCATGCTGAAAACGTTGAGCTGAAAATGAGCTTGAGTATGGATGTACGAAAGCGAATAAGGGGTTTCTGGGTAGTTCTGACAGGGTATAAATAGCGCCAGGTAGATTGGTGTGTGGGCGGAGTAAAGTTGTGTTTCTCCGCCTCCTGAACATCTGTTGTTCCAACGCCATCACTTGCATGCTGACAGAAGTTGTTGAAGTTTGGAGGGGAAAATATGTGATCTTCCCATGTTGCCCGTCACAATGTCCCAAAGAGTTTAATTCACCCAGTTGTGGTGGGAATAAGTATTTAGAGCAGAGGTCTTCAACAATTTTCAGCCAAAGGACCCCTTAGCTGAGAGAGAGATAAAGCAGGGACCCCCACTACATATTGTATACAGTTGTGTTGCAGATTAAACTTTTTCATAGATTTCATAGATAGCTTCACAGACTTGTTTGACAGCACTGTCATCAGCTTTTGGCTAAAGTTCTCCTCAGAATAGGGGTTCCTGTTGTAACTCTGAGGACCCCCTCGGCGTCCCGGACCCCCTGTTGAAGACCCCTAATTTAGAGTAAAATTGACTATCTATGCCATATATCCAAACACAGGTTAAACATAGTGCAGGTTTCTTTATAATCTCTATAAATGTTTTTGGTGGTGTAGTATTCTGAAATGAATGATGACACTTGTGTGATCGGTATTCTATCTCTCGTTTGCAAGACACATCAACTGTGTGATGGGTGAATTAACCTTGTGATACTGCCTGTCTGTCTGTCTGCTGCCTGGAACTGGGAGCTGTGGAGGGGAGGCTGTTAGACCAGTGGTTCTCAACCTTTTCAGGCCGTGACCCCCCCAAAATAATCCTATTTGAAGTGGGGACTCCCCACCCTGACAAAGCACTTGTTTGACTTGGTTCCACAGATAAATATTGTGAAAATAGACAATCTACAAGCTCACAACGCCTCGCATTGTGAGCTTGTAGATCGGCTATGTTCACAATTTCTGCCTCTTTCTTATATTATTTGACAATTTGGCCAGTTTTTATAGTATAGTATAGTTTGTACTTTTGATGCAGTAATGGTAATTTCTTTTCTTTCTTTTTTTCTTTCTTTTTTTGGAGGTATTAACTGTCATCTGGGGACCCCCCCAAAATCATGTGGGGACCCCCCCGGGGGGTCCCGACCCACAGGTTGAGAACCACTGTGTTAGACTGCAGACGTCGCAGGCACCTCTTCGCTCTCCACATTGTTGAACAGTTAATGCAAGTAAAACCAGCCAGTAACACACACACACTACGAAATGCTACTACGAAATATAAACCACCACCAGTGCTGCAGTTTAGAGGAAAGATGGTGAGAAATGTGTGCCATCTTTTGTTATATGTATATAAAAAATTAAGACATTATTCATTATTAACACAGACGAGGCATCTATTGAGCAATAATTCAATTAATTTATATTTCCCCTAGCCTCGGAAACCCATGCCTTTTTTTGTTTCAAAAGAAAAAACATTTCCCCAGAGTGTATCAGTAGGCAGAGATATTTTATCCTCTGGCTACGCAGGGCTTACTTTCTTAACTACTTGATACAAATTCCATATCTTCTCCAGCAACCTTGTTAATATTCTATTCAGATAGGACAATGTTGCGGTATAGTCTAGAGAGAAAGGGAAACAAATTGTACGAGTTCAAGTCGTGCTATGGATTGTAATTTGCCCATGTTGTGAGCTTTTCCACGTGCACTGGAAGTCCATTCCCCTGTTGAAACAATGAGTTGACCCGTCAAGCCTGGAAATAGTCAATCCATCAGTTTCAGGGGAGAGGGGAAGACCCTTAACAGTGATTACTGGCTGACTGGTGTGCTGGAGAAGACATAGGATCTCACACTATGATGGATGGAGGCATAGAAACAGACAGAGACCGTACCTTATTTTCATACATAATGTGTCATGACAGTGTACCACTATACTTACACTATAATTCTATACAAGTTGCACAAATGCTTTGAAGAGGGTAAGAGATGATGATTCCAGAATGGCAGAAGCTAGGCTAAAGCAAAAAAAAAAGAGAGGCTTGGTTTAACATTTTCTTGAAATTGCTTTGTGGGATGATACATTGCCGAGGAAGCAGCACTCCTGTGTGTCCAATCTATATTTTTGTTTGTGTGTTGCAGCTAAAATCCACTTCTGTGCTGAAGTCTGGCTGTTGTTGATCCATGAACTGTGTGTGTGTGTGTGTGTGTGTGTGTGTGTGTGTGTGTGTGTGTGTGTGTGTGTGTGTGTGTGTGTGTGTGTGTGTGTGTGTGTGTGTGTGTGTGTGTGTGTGTGTGTGTGTGTGTGTGTGTGTGTGTGTGTGTGTGTGTGTGTTTGTTTTAGAGTGATATCACACACCTCCAGATATCCATGATTACTCAAACATATGTAGATTTTACTGTCTGTTAAAGGTCAAAGACTTGTTTCAGTCATGCTGATATTTCCCATAAAGTACAGCTTGTTTTGTGCTTCATCCCACATGCAGTTGCCTGCTTCTACTGCCTGTGGTAGTTAGAGAGTTGATGGCTCCGTCAGACAGACAGACAGACAGACAGACAGACAGACAGACAGACAGAGTGACAGACAGAGTGACAGACAGACAGTCTTTTGGTCCCCATTTGCATTGTGAGCTTGTAGA
Organism: Gymnoscopelus braueri; assembly: GCF_963280865.1. Lineage (NCBI taxonomy): Eukaryota > Metazoa > Chordata > Actinopteri > Myctophiformes > Myctophidae > Gymnoscopelus > Gymnoscopelus braueri. Next base: position 26,492,765 of record NC_137607.1, on the reverse strand, counting down.
TCTGCTATTTTCATATCTTTTTTTTAAATTATTATTTTTACATTTCTGGAAACTTGAATCTACAGAGAATCCATAACTTTGCTTGTGAGACGTGCGGTTCAACATACATATAATAGGCCAAGTTAGCGACACCTTCTGGCCAATCAGTAATGTATATATTTTTTGTCTTAGTAGTAGGTGAGATTTCTCAAACTATTTGCTAATTTTGGGAACTGAGCTGTTACAGATTCTGAGACTCTGATACTTTTAAGGGAGAAGAGGAAGAAATATATTCTTAGCAGATGCAAATAACAACTTCTTACAGGAAGTCCTTGGTAAGTTGAACAACTGCAGAATGAGAAAACCGAATACAAATATCCTTTAAAAGTTTCGTTAAATGCATGTAGTGGTTAAAGCATGTCCATGTGTCTAATGTGAAGAACAGTTGATCTAAATGTCACTAGCTGGGCTTTTACAGAAATTTGGAGGACTGATTGATTGATTGAATACTTTATTAACAGTTTGCAAATAGTACAGTGGTACGATTATACAATGGTGCTAAAAGGATAACACAAAAAGCCCTGAGGGCTTATTCCATTGTGGTCCTGTGTATTCAATTCATAGAGACAGCTGAACGATGAGAGCATTTGCTTTGTTAATAGGACGACAAAAGTGCAACAATCAGGAATCATGTCTCGACTGTTATTATGGAGGTGGAGGAAGGTTTCTTGCCCCTTTACCCCTCCCTTCTGCAATTCCATTCTCGAACACGCTTTCTCAATCACTCTTTCTCTGTCCCTCTCGCGCACACACACACACACACACACACACTCACCTTTTTCCTCTGCTCTTCGTGCTGATCCAACTAATACATCCATTACGTTTGGCCTTTAGAGCCACAGGCATTAGCTTGATGCGTTAGTACTTAGTATCGACCATACGGGTGAAAGAAAGCCCACTTAAACTCCCCAGTGATGACAATCTTATGATGGCTGAACATGCCACAGAGCTGAATAAATGGGAATCTAAGTGTGAAGAATGAAGGTTTCTATTAAAACCATGGATGATGGCAAAGAAGGAATACCTGGGGCAGTTTGAAGTGTCTCCCCTGATTAACTATATATTTGAGGCCCCAACCACCACCATCATTGTAATCTATTTGACAAAAGTGAATTACATATTAAAGTGCTTAGAGCTACAGGTCTTCCACTTTGTTGTAAAGGTACAAACAAAGGTTCTGGGTGACTGTTGCTGTTGTCCACAGCTTGCAACATTGTTCATTGTCTCCGCCAGGCCGAAAGGCATGGCGAGAGAGTATGTTTTGCCCCCTGTCCGTCCGTCCGTGTGTCCGTGTGTCCGTCCGTCATTCTGTCTGTGGACAGCTAATCTCCGGCACCGTTGGCTTGCTCAGAGTGAAACTGTGCACACACACTCCCTGGATGCCACAGCAGAACCTCTGCCCCACATTTTTCACATGGGCCTTTTTTAGCGCCACCAGGAGTGCAAAACATATTTTTTGACAGTACTCCTACAGATTTTGTCCAAAAAAACCCAAATCGGTACACAGTATCTCTATAGTCATTAAACGAAACAGGTCTTTCAGATTTTTCATATTCCATCCTGATTGGCTAAAAATGGCTTCCAAAGTTTGTAGATGTGCTCCGTTTTGAACAAAATGCCTCAAATCATAAACACAGCATGCAATTTCCTTGAAATTTTGCACGCATATTTCCATTATGCCGAGGAAGAAATGCCACTTGAAAATGTTCAAATCAGCCTCATGGTGGCGCTTTAACAGGCCGATTCGTGTTCTTAACTATAACTGCACCGATCTGTGTAAAACTTTGTAAGCGCACTCCCTAGAGGTCAAGGAAAAACCTTTGCCCTGCATTTTTCACATCTGCCTTTTATAGCGCCTCCAGGAGGCCGACTTATATAAAACATTTTTTTTAATATTACTCCTTCCGATTTTATCCAAATTTCACGCAAATCGGTACACATGATCTCTATAGTCATGTATTCCATCCTGATTGACTAAGATTGACATCTAAAGTTTGCAGTAGTGGCTTGTTTTGAACAAAATGCCGCAAATCATGAACGCAGCGTCCGATTGCGGTCAAACTGCACGCACATTCACACTATGTTGAGGAGCAAATGTCACCCTTTTCACATTGGCCTATTATAGCGCCACCGGGAGGCCACAATAACCTACCTGACCTGGCGGAGACCTGTGCTCCGAGGAGCACTTTTTCTAGTTCTGATCTGACTCACTCTGTGTGGTCATTTTGCACAACTGTGTTGTGCATAGTTGAGCCACATGCTTCATCACCTTTTCATTTTCGGTATCTGGTAGTGTGCTTCACCTCAGGTTTGTTTCACAAACTGAACTTCCAGCCATGGCCACTGGCCCAGAGAAGATTGACTCCTACCCTGTTTCATACTGACTTCAACTCGTCTACATGTACTTAGCTGCACATTTGAACTTACTTATTTCAATTCATTCTATATAATAATCTATCTATAATGCAAATCTATCTTGCATCCATCTCTCTCTCTCTCTCTCTCTTTCTCTCTCCCCCCCAAGGGATTCACAGAGCAACATGAATTAGCAGCCTCTGATGAAATTAATTTCATTTGTTGTATGAAATTAATGAAATTAATTTCATCAGAGGCTGAAAATAAAAAGCGGTGTTTTCCTGTGTCTCTGGTTGCGTATTTCCCTCGCAGAGCCTGAATTGACAGTGACAAATGGTTGTAAACGATGAGATAATTTTTTGTAATTAAGCTGCCGTGCATAAGAAGGAGATTAATTGGTCTCCTGGTGAGTGACGGCATACATTTAAATAGTATGAAGACGCATGACATCGTCTTGAAGATGTCAAGCTAAGACAAATGTATTTGTGAAGGGCCTTAAGTAAATATAAGTGGTATAGCCACAACTGTCAGAGGAGAGGAGGACAGAGCTTGTCTGCATGCAAAAAGGATAGCGCTTGGAGCCTGAAATTGGAATTGCCCCACAGGAGAAATCCAGTAGTCATTTTTACCATGTGTCCTTCTAAACTAACCTTTCTGTCTGCCAGTGTAGTGATAATGACTCCTCTCCTATCATATCTGGAGATGAGAGGCAGACATTGTCTGCAATCACGACTCCAAGGTGAAACATCAGGGATTTCACTATTATGGAAAGTTATCTGTGATTTGCCTCTAGGAAGACATTCTGGCAGAGATGAGAAAACACTGTCTGAGACTAAAGCTGTCTGAGCTCTTGCAAATATCTCAAGGTGATGTGCTTCCAAACATTTCTTTACATCGACGTGCATGGCATGGCTAATATAATATCTAAGGCGTACCTACCAATTCACCCAAGAAAAGCCTATGCGCCTCCTTAAGCACACTAACAGATATGAGTCAAAGAGTTACACCTCCCCTCCCAGCATAATATGAGAAATATTTATTGGAGCTGACAGCTTATGTTAAATCTACGAAGAGAAAAAAAAGCCCTTATAATTACGCTTTGACAGATGCGACATTCACGGCTGAATTATGCGGTCTGTTTATACTGTTATAATTTGTGTCAAGGAGGTCTTACCATACATCAGGCAGGAGGAATCCTAACCAATCAATATTCTCATCCTGCGGGATGGTGTAATATGAATGTCTGGATAATCAATCTCACAGTGGACCACCACAACTAATCACAGCTATACAGCTTACAGCTGATTAACACGTGCACATTTCAACTGAAAAGTTCAGCCTACTGGTACAGTATGTGTGCATGAGTGCGAGAGATGGAGTACTATTTATGTCAGTGTTGGGGAGAACTAATATTATTAGTTATTATTAGTGCTAGTATTTTAGAATGCTGGTAGCACATTGCCCAAGCACCGCTGATCAGGGCGGTATCCTCGCGTAGAGGGTATTGACAAGACGTTGGATTAACGGCTTGTGTGGCTGCTCGAGTAACCGGCTGACAGTATTAAGTCAGTCGCGGGGATATAGGTCTTCCTTCAAAGTCTTCCTATCCTCTCTTAATTATCAATATCAATATCTAATACTGAATATATTACTGGAACCCACATCTTCTGTCTCCGGCTCAACCTTTATAATGGCGAATTAGTATCGCCATATTCATAGTGTGCAAATTGTATCAATTGTATACCACTAGAAATTCGGGCCGCTATGTCGCTAGAGTTCGACACCTACGCGCCACTGCTGTTGTGGGGGACCCCGGCGGGGCGAAGGGCTTGCTTCTTTTGGGCTTGTTTTCATAAACCTGGTTGTTTGTTTCTCTCGCTAAACCTGGCAACTGTAGGAAAACGACACACAGACCGCATGGGGCCACATGCAGAACGGTTGTTATTAACGTGGTTAATAATGTTTTACATGGCGTACCCCCGCGAATACATCGCGGACCCCCTGGGGGTCCCCGGAGACCTAGTGTGGTCTCTCTCTCTCTCTCTCTCTCTCTCTCTCTCTCTCTCTCTCTCTCTCTCTCTCTCTCTCTCTCTCTCTCTCTCTCTCTCTCTGGTCGAGTGGCCATCAGTTTCTATTGAGAGAGGGACCGTGAAAAGAACCTGTATGACACCCGTACACCCCCCCCCCCCCTCTCTCTCATCCCCCCCCCCCCGGTCGAGTGGCCATCGGTTTCTATTGAGAGAGGTACCTTGACTGCTGAGCGACAATGTAATTACGCACAAAGACAAGGTTACTTATTTGGCCTGCCTTCTCGATAAAAACCTCTCTGGTGAAAAATGCCATCCAATGTTCATCACAAAATTCAATCAAAGATTTCTAGGAACCATCATCCAGCCCAATCTTCATGGTTCACCGACACCCCCAAATCACTAAAGACAAAACTACAAACCTCTCAAAACTAACTGGTAAGACTGCTGCTACACAACCTCCCCCTCAGGACTCCCCTAATCCCAGCTCACGTTGCTACGCTCAGGTTGGAAGACATGGACCATAGGCATAACACCAGAGGGACAGCCTCGAAACTTCTCGATTCTCCAATCATATTTAAATCTGACCTAAAAGCATGGCTGTCCTCAAAATATAATTGGACTTGGATAAATTGCAAGCTAAATTGCAAGCTAGTAAGGGATAAATCCCTTACTAGCTTGCCCCCAGAGATCAAACAACTCACTCCCTCATAAGGCAGCTTTCGAGGCCTTTATCGGCCGACTCAGGGGAACCGGACATGTTCAGTTCTTTGGCCAACTGTTGTGAAGGCTCTGTAGAACACCCCCATTGGCTGTTTAGCTTGTTTGGTCAGACAGGCTCCTAGTGGACCTCTCCTGTTACTACTGGTGCAGAAGCAAGCTTAAATAATCCAGAGACATTTGCCTGTCGCACATTTGAACTAGATACCATATTCTCAATCTCAACTCTCAATTCCTATACCAATCCACCGAAGAGTACAATGGACCACAATGGAAGCAATTCCTCACATAGGGAAATAATCCCTTCCTCACTGTTAGGGTTGTTCAGCAAGTCATTACTTATTTCTCTTCCAACATCTCCCCCCCCCCCCCACCTCTGTTCTTTCTTTTACGTTTTTAATATAAAGGAGTCAGGTGGTGGTATAAATTGGCTTCTATTCCGTTCTACAGGAGAGTACCCTTCCCTCTAATTATCTCTATCCGCATCAGTCTGGGAATAAACTGGCATTTAGAACAGGAATAAAAGAGACAAGCTGCCCCAATCAACTGTTTTTTTTATTGGAACTTTCCTGAAATAGAGCTGTGCATGTACAGTGAAATCCAGAGTGTTCATTCTGAGATTGTGTAGTTAAATGAACACTCAGGGTAGTATAGTGTACAGTATACATTTATGTGTTGAGAGGGAAGAAGGAGTGGGCTCATCAAAAACTCCCTCAAGGGCAGATTCCCATCTTTCATTCTCTGTGAAGAGAATAATGAAACCCCTGAGACGGAACTAAAGAGTTGGCTGTCTAAAGCCTGGGTGAGTGTGATCATCGATGTAGATCAGTGTTTCTCAACCTCTGGCACGGCACCCAAAGTTGGGTTGTGACTTGTGTGTTAGGATTTAAAGTGGGGCCGTATAGTTTTCTGAGGAAACCATTAACCTACTGGTTATGTGAACATGGTGATTTCTGGACACCTTATTTGGACAGCTGTTGCACCATGCCCATGTCAGTCTCCTAACCATTGAAGGAAGTTTAATACAACCACTATATTGTACAACCCATTAGTATTATACTGATAAAATAAGCAACAAAGGCATACACAAGGTATCAAAACAATCAGAATTAGGGCTGTCCTCAAGAAATTCATAGTTGACAAATGTCTTGGTCGACTAAGACCAAATAAAGGGGAGAACCCTAATTACAAGTAATTGGGACGATCATTTTAGCCATAATCGTGCAGCCCTAATGTCAAGTCACTAAAATCCCTGGCTTCCTTTCAGCGTTCGACCCCCCCCCCCCCCCCAAAAAAATGTTTTTACTGGGGACCCCCCACCCTGGCAAGCACTTGGAATTGTAGGAGTTGAGGCATTACATTTAGCTTAACTCGGTTCCACAGATAAATAGTGTGAAAATAGCCAATCTACAAGCTCACAACCTCGCCTTGCGGCACGTAGATCGGCTATTTAAAAAAATGTTGCCTCTTTCCTAGGTAATATTTGACCATTTGGCCAATGTTTGACCAATTTTTATGGAATAGTTTTTTGATTACTTATTTTTTTATTTATTTTAGAGGTATTAAAAAGGTCTTAAAATGGTCAAATCCTCACAGTTTGAGAACCACTGGCTTTAGACCATGTCATTGTGACCGTACCAATGCTGTTGCAGTGAGACATTTCAAACATCCGTTCGCTAACCATGTCCTTCACCAGTTTTAATTCCACTTTTTCTCTCAGCCTTCTTCCAGCTCCAAAAAGTGAACTTATATTGGATATTTTATTCTAACAGAATGACGGATTCAATGCTTTAAGATGGAGTTTTACCACGGTTCTCCGTTTACTACTCACTATGGGATATCAGCGCCCTCAGGCGATGAGACAGAGCAACACACACGCTCCCGGTGCCAATACTGATTGGCTAAGGGTATGTCACGAGTCCGGAAGACCCGGGAGTATAAAGCTCCCTCGTGACGTAGGCTCTTCCTCTTTTCTCCACTCTGCAAGCGAATGCGCAGAAATTCACACACAAGAAGCAAGAAATTTTACAACTTAACCCAACGCGGGAATACGGAGTATATCCCCACGGGAAAATCCTTGCAAATAAGTTTTCTCCCGGAACTTATTATTAAGTATTTATTTATTTACCTATCCTCTCAGTTTTCCTTATTCTTGGTCTGTTCTGGAAAAGCCGGTTAGCTGAAAAAGCCGGTTAGCTGCTAACACCGGTTAGCAGCTACTAGCTCATTCATTCATTCAGTGGCTAGGCTAATACTAGCAGCTACTAGGCTACGCTACTGGCTAGGCTTTAGCCTGTTGTTTTCCCAGACCGAGGACCAAGATGGAACCACCGAGGAGTTGCGGGGTCGCGGAATGCGACCCCCTCATCGCCGCAGACGACCCCCACCGCGTCTTCATCCACTGCTTGGGGGTCGATCACGCGTTCTGCGCCAGGACCCACCCGGGTGAGACAGATGCGTGCCCTAACTGCACGAGGTTAACCGTTTCTCAACTTGACGCTCGGCTCGTCAGGGCTAGGACCCTGGTCGGCTGGACTAGACGAGATAACGGTGAGACCTCCACCGCCACCGGACCGGGGACCCCAGTCGGGCAGCACGAGCGGCCCCCCGGCTCATGGGACCCCCACCAGTGCCGATGCCAAGACTAGAGCGTCAAGCGTCCACGACGCTGACGCCACCTCCCGCCGCTGCTGCTGCGATGGGGGCTTGTCCCCACCGCAGCATGCTAGCAGCGGCCCTCCCTCCCCCCCTGCCAGCGAGGAGTCGATGGCTCTTCACGATGACGACATGGCGGAGGACGGGGAAGATTTCCTGGAGCTCCCGTCGTACCAGGACACCCAGGAGGTGTCCACGACGAGCCCCGGACGGGGAGAACCTCCCGCAGCCACCGAGGAAGAGATCCTCGAACCTGTGGCGGCTGGTTTCAACGAATGGCTAGCCTCACTAAGCAACAGGTTGTTAGCAGCGCTGTTCTAGCTTAGCTTGCTAGGACAACACCAGCTCGTTAGCCTCTTCAGAGCCGGCGTCTGTACCACGAAGAACGAGGCTACAATCGGGTGCTTTGAGACGCATAAAGGGTTTTCATAAGAGTATGTTGAACTGTTTATGCTGTTTCCACTGTTCTGTGTTTTATTCTGTTCCATTAAAATTTCCCAAAATACACAAGCACACTATCCAGCCCCGGTCAGGAGGTCACGACGCTAGGGGTCCCTGGGGGTCCCCGGGCGTCGATGCCCTCCTCTATAAGCCCATTGTGCCTATCAGGCCTGCCTTCACAGCATGATAGACAATAATGGGATACTTCTCTGCCTGTTTTCAACAACTGTCGGGGTGCATCGATGCATAGGGATCACTAGGTGGTCCCCGTGTTGATAACCACCCCTTATAAGCCCAAAGCGCTTGGAAAGTCCCTTGGTGACTTTCCAAACGCTGCTGGGATGAATACTGTGCATGATATGAACAAGACAAAGGTAATAAACCCATTGCTAATATCTATACGCCAGTGTACATGGGTCACGCCAAAAAAATTCCAATTCTACCATCCATCCGGCAGAGGGCGCCAGAGGCCCACTGTGGGAAGGAAGGTTTGCAAGATGGCGGCGTGGGTCGAAGGTCACCCCAATATTTACAACCTGCCAAGCACCGTGTCACGCCAGCCTCTGGAGGGCGACAGAGTGCTTCCTTCGGTGGAGGTGGCTCCGTCGCTTCCTTTAGCCAGGCCAAGAAGCCTAGACAAGATGGCGACGGACTTTGTAAACACAAGGGAGCAGCGTGGAATGCTTCCGTACTCAGTCACGTGACCCCCACGCTTGCACGGGCCCCGTGGGTTAGGTGTCGACGTCACCTGTTTCCATGGAAACGGATGTCAACGTCTCTTCACTCTTGGTGAGTTAGCCGTGACTATTACTAGCTATGGTATGCTAGGTTAGCATAGCCTCCAGTCAGACTGCTGTTGTTTTCACTTAGTGGCTGACTAGCCTCACTAACATCGACACAGTTAAAGAGCAGTGTTGTTTTGGTGCAGTGCTTAGACAGTCCCCTAAAACAACACGTGGTGGCCATAGCTCTCCTTCGTTCTTGGTTAGCCAAACAACTACAGGTAGCAGCTAAAGGCTAAAGGCGACCTGTAGCTAGGCTAGACTAGACCAGGCTAAGCTTACAGGCTAAGCTAGTTAGCCCTTTGTCTACACTACCACGATGGAGGCTCAGGTTCACTGGGTGCCTTGAGACAAACATAAAGGGTTTTCATAAGAGTATGTTAAACTGTTTATGTTGTTTTACACTGTCTTTGTGCTTTATTTTGTTGCATTAAAAATGTACTAAAATACACAAGCACATTATCCAGCCCCGGCCAGGAGGTCACGACGCTAGGGGTCCCAGGGGGTCCCTGGGCGTCGAAGGCCTCCTCTATGAGCCCATAGAGTCAGGCTGATGTTGTTTCACTTAGCGGCTGACTAGCCTCACTAACATCGACACAGTTAAAGAGCAGTGTTGTTTTGGTGCAGCGCTTAGCCAGTCCCCTAAAACAACGCTGCGGTGGGCATAGCTCTCCTTCGTTCTTGGTTAGCCAAACAGCTACAGGTAGCAGCTAAAGGCTAAAAGCGACCTGTAGCTAGGCTAGACTAGACCAGGCTAAGCTTACAAACTAAGCTAGTTAGCCCTTTGTCTACACTACCACGATGGAGGCTCAGGTTCATTGGGTGCTTTGAGACACACATAAAGGGTTTTCATAAGAGTATGTTAAACTTTTTATGTTGTTTTACACTGTCTCTGTGCTTTATTTTGTTCCATTAAAAATGTCTTAAAATACACAAGCACGTAATCCAGCCCCGGTCAGGAGGTCACGACGCTAGGGGTCCCAGGGGGTCCCTGGGCGTCGATGGCCTCCTCTATGAGCCCTTTGTGCCTGACAGGCCTGTTTCACAGCATGGCAGACACTAACGGTCTCTAATGGACGCCACAGTACGAGTCCGCTGGACCGCGTGGCGACGTCATCGGTCCCCGTGGAAATGTGCACGTTGCCCACGGGACTGATAACAGCAGCGCCCCCTCCCGACTCGCTCGCTCGGTGAGCAGCTTTTGGGAGGGTTGCAATCCGAATCTGTTTTTATCCCAGTACATCAGCGTTGCACTGTGTTTACTGGTTAAGCTCAGTACGGCAGTGACACACTGTGGTTGTACTGGCCAGGCTCCCCTGAACAACAACAACACATTGTGGTTGAACTGGTGTGTTTTCCACATGCCTTGTGTTACTTCCTATGTCAGACGAGTGTGTCTCTCTCATGCGGAAGATAAAAGCAGCCACGACTCTAAGAGAGAAGGTTCTCTCTCTCTCTCTTGAGCATGAGCGTTACCAGAGTAATATCTACGAATCAGAACCGACTGGGTTTCTGTTCAAAGCTTTTTCTGGTGAGAAAAAGGGGGGGGGGGGCGTACGGCCCTTTCTGAATCTGAAGGGCCTCAACAAGTATCCATTTCTTGGTTGACGACCGTAAAAGCTGTTGCAAAACGGTACATCAGGGGCACTGATGGGCGGGCATCAACCTCTAGGTTGCTTGCCTCCACGTTCCAGTCTGGCCTCCACACAGAGAATTCCTGCACTTCGGCTACAAAGGGGAGTGTACGAGTACACGGTTTTTCCCTTTGGTATGTCATTGAGCCTGCGAGTGCTCGTGCAGTGTACCAATGCGGCCATAGCTCCACTGCGGCGACAGGGGATCGGTCTGTCGACTTAACTTCGACGACTGGTTAATTTCTGGCTCAGAGGAGGAGGTGGCACGGCACACGGCCGTGGCCCTCTCCCACCTGACGTCGCTATGTTCACAATCAACGTCCAGAAGAGCGTTCTGGTTCCATCTCAGCGGACCACCTTCTAGGGGATCTCGCTGGACTCGAACACGCTCAGAACGCGGCTGTCCAAGGGCAGGTTAGACAGCGTCTTAGCTTGTGTGAGGTCTTTTCGCGTAGGGCGTCAAGTCACTTACAAACTAGGCATGCAGGCGGTGAGTCTCATGGCTTCAGTCATTCACCTAATCCGCTTGGGCAGGTTCTACATGAGACCTGTATAGAGGTGGCAGCGGGCTCTTCGGATCCCACTCACCTCAGGTTTTCAGCAAGTGGTGGTGTTTCCAGGGTGTCGTGGAGACACTCGGATCGTGGTCGCAGGTGGCTTTTCTGTCCCAGGGGGTCAGTATAGGCGCTGTGATATCACAGAAGGTCATCACCACGGACGCCAGACTCACGGGGTTTTTCCTCGCTCTCAAACAGTTCGGTGCTCGGTTTCCGGGTTGTTCTGTCTCGATCAGAACATACAACACCGCGACCATGTGCTATGTCAACAAGCAGGAAGGTTTGGCCTCCCTGGTGTTGGACGGATTGGCGTGCGAGATGGCGCTGTGATGCGACTCACGTCTCGCGTCCATTCAGGCGTTCCAGGTGCCGAGCCTCCTGAACGAACTGCTTTATGCTTTCCTACCAATAGAGCTGATCCTCCCCATGTGGGGGAGGGTCAGGCTCCGAGGGTTGTTGATGTTGCTGGTGGCCCCAGCATGGGACACGTAGAGGTCAGGAGATAACTCCTCTCCTTCACGACGTGCCTTGGGCCCTCCTTGTCGGCAGGGACTTGCTGCGGCAGGGAGGGGGGACGCCCTCAGGACCTAGACCTATGGGTCTGGCCCGGGAGAGGGTGAATTTGAGCTCGTGTGGCCTTCCCCCTGACGTGATGGCTACCATCCAGGGCGCAAGGGCCGTGTCCACGAGGAATGCTTACGAGGTCAGATGGGGGTTGGAACAGTCACCAGTGGTGGTGGCTTTCCAGGCCTCGATGTCTAGCATTCTTACTTTCTGCAGGGAAGGCTAAATCAGGGTTTATCCTTCTCGACGGTGAAAGTGTATTTGGCTGCCATTTCGGCTTGCCACCTAGGTTTCGACGATGGCAAGACGGTGGGTCAGCATAACTTCGTGCGCCGATTTATGAACGGCGCCAGAAGGGCTAGACCGGTCAACAGGCCACTGTTCCCAGTCTGGGAGTTGACGGTGGTGCTGGAGGCACGGTGCCGTCACCCGTTCGAGCCTTTTGAGTCTATGGACCTGAAGGTCATTAGTCTAAAAACGGTCCTTTTGGTGGCCCTGTCCACGGCTAAACGGGTCAGTGACTTGCATGCGCTCTCGGTGAGCCCGGAGTGCATGAATTTTCTGAACAACGACAGGAGGGTTTTGCTTAAACCAAACCTGGCGTTCGTTACAAAGACCGGGGTGGTGGCCCCAGATCCGGTTGAATTGGTGGCTTTTCATCCGCCTCCCTTCGCTTCGGCGGAGGACAGGCGGTTACATTGCCTCTGCCCGGTGAGAGCTTGAAGCTCTATTGCCAGAGGACGGCGGCCAGTCGCTCATCGACACAACTCTTTGTCTCTTTTGGCGTGGGGGTTCAGAGGAAGGCGGTCACCAAAGCGACGCTTTCTAGATGGATCCGTGATGCCATTAAGCTGGCTTATGTGAGTAGTGGTGTCCCTGTCCCGGGGGGTCTCTACTAGAGGCATGGCTACGTCCTGGGCTCTCTACAAGGGAGCTTCGATCCAGGAGATTTGTGCGGCTGCAAATTGGTCGTCACCGTCGACTTTTGCGGCCTTTTACAGTCTGGACGTGGCGGCGTCATCAATGGCGCACGCTGTCCTGGGTGTGGCTGCTGCCTCCAGGTCAGTGGAGGATAGGGAGTAGGCTTGGGGCCTTTTCTCCATATCTTCCGACTTCCTCTTTAGGTTTCCTTGGGACCAGCAGGGCTGTGTCTTGGGGATAGGGCCCTGCTCCTCATTATTATGAGGCGGACTGTGTCTGCCTGTTAGTAAATAGGGCAGACTCTAGAGTCTGTCAGGGCCTACTCTTGTTATCTATCCCGCACCCCAGCCCGGTGGGCTGGGGGGGCGCCCAGGGGCCGTGAGGTCGTGGACCTATGGCCTGGGGGTCTTCGGTCACGTCCGGGGGGGACGTGACCTAGGAGCTGAGGGGCGTGCGGGGTTGTCAGGGTTGTGTGGCTCATTACCTCAAGGGGGGTTTATGAATCCCATAGTGAGTAGTAAACGGAGAACCGTGGTAAAACTAGAGGTTACGAATGTAACCCCGGTTTTAGTAGGTTCGGAGTTTACTACTCACCAGACACCCCTTTCTGTGCGCATTTGGCATGCAGAGAGGAGAATGTTAAGAGGAAGAGCCTACGTCACGAGGGAGCTTTATACTCCCGGGTCTTCCGGACTCGTGACATACCCTTAGCCAATCAGTATTGGCACCGGGAGCGTGTGTGTTGCTCTGTCTCATCGCCTGAGGGCGCTGATATCCCATAGTGAGTAGTAAACTCCGAACCTACTAAAACCGGGGTTACATTCGTAACCTCTAGTTCCCTATCATCTCAGCCTGAGAGGACAAAGTCAATATTAACACAGTGGTAGCTAGCAAGAAGCAAGAATGATAATGTTCTGTTCATGAGTTGTATTGCTGAAAATTTTACAGGCTACCATTCAGAAATATCTCTTTGGCCTCACCATAATCCAATCTAAATCAATCCAGTCAAAAAGAGGAAACGCCACTGAGCAATTTACGATTGACATCGAAATAGCATTGCCCTTCCAGGGCAGAGGATTTTTTATTCTAACCATTTAATAAACACAGAGGGGTTATATAAATGTGCCATGCAAGGCAGCTTTTTAAAGCACCTATACCCCCTGGACATCTGTGTGTGCTTAAAATGGATTAATGCTGCTGGCGGATAAAGAGGATTCAAAGCAGGAAAATTATGTATTGGAAGGAATTAGAGCAAACGTTTTTAATTCTGGAGCAAGGACGTCAAATTGCATTTCTATGTTCTGTAATAGTAGCATTCAGCTTGAGTTAAGTATGGCATGCACTACTCATTTCTCTTTCCTCAGCAGACTGGGGGGAAAAAAAGGGATTTTGCTGATGAAATTATTGCACTGCAATTTCACACTAATCTGTGTTACTGAATACTGTACAGTATGTATTTGAGGCATGTGAAAAGCAAAGAGAGGTGTGATTAAATATTTGTACACTTCTCTAGAGGCTGGAAAATGTGGTTGTAAACACATGAAGTGAATTACATTTATCTCGAGCTCACCTTTTACTGTAGCAAAGATACAATTTGTCAGGTCAGACAATTTGAACAATCTGGTTGCATTGGAATCAGAGGCTAAATATCAAATTTAATGAATGGTTTTAGGTAAATGATTTAACTGAAGGAAGATGAAAATGATCAGCAAATGATTTACTACACAAATTAATGAACCATCCTGCAAATATTGTGTAGTGCTTAGGCATATGTTATTTATATCTTATTTTCACCACTTTGGAGAGGCACTTTTTTCTTGTTTCTTGTTTTTGACTTGTTTCCATTGTTGTCTTATATATATTCAATTAATCAACATAGCATAACAAAATACTTACAGTATGTGATCAACAAATACAAACACTATATGTACAAAGGAGAAAAAGGAAAAACAACGGCGGTGAATGACACCTCCTTTCGATTGGAATTTTTAACAGGCAGGCTGACAGACAGGACTGAGTCAGTGAGATAGACAGACAGACAGACAGAGACAGACAGACACATAAAGCTTGTTATCTCTCTGTGTGACAGGTACATGACATGCTCTGTTGAAGCCAGCTCCCATCGGAGTCATGTTACATGAACTCAAGCGTGAGAGATACATTATAAGCTGTGATGTCACGTTGAGGGTGTCTCCCCACAGCTACTGAAATGCTGTGAAATGTGGGTTGGGGAAATTGGGTAAATCAATGTGCAATAATTCAATTTTACTCATCCTCACTCATTCATCCTCCAGCCGTGACACATACATTGATCGAGTTCCTCTATCTTGAAGGACATCTCATCTCGTAATTTGCTTGTTGAGAAGAGAAAGACTGCACAGGCCCAGCAAAGTCTGCAATTGTTCAGCCTGAGCCCAACCCAACACCAAATCACTTTAATCTCTCTCTGATGTTCACTTTGTGTGTGCAGCACTCTGAGGCACACTCTCTGATACATGCAACACAGAACACAAGTCACATACAGTATGCTACTAAGGCGTAAACTTGTAGTTTTATTATGTAACATAACCACAAGTTCCACTGACAGAAATGCTCACATTAATAATGAATAGGCTTCCCGCTGTCTTTTACAAAGAAAGACGCATGCATAACTAACGGCATCCAGTGGAGAATAAAGCCAAGTTACTTGATCCAGCAGTAAATAAGTAAATAAACATAAGCAAGTGCTAATGACAATTGCCTATTACAGAGAAGCATAATGAATAAAGCCAAGTTGCGTGATCCAGCAGTAAATTGGTAAATGAACATAAACAAGTGCCACTGTTCACAAAATATGAATAGTGACTGTCCATCACAGAGAAGCATAAGCAATGTAAGCATACAGTAGAGAATAAAGTTATGTGATCCAGCCAGTAGAAAAAAAGTAAAATAAAGATTTTCTATGAACTGTGGAGAACAATGTTTCAAACATTATATATAAAATATAGAGTTAAAGGCTCCAGAGATGTCCTCTCCTCCAGCGTCCTGCTGATCTGAAAACACACTTGCTGCTGCTGTTGGTCGCCAGTATACTCAGAACAGTGGGTGATTCTTGACAACAAAGGAAGGCTCATCCACCAAACCAGGAAATCTCAATCTTCATATTCCTTGCTGGGGTTAAGGTTGATTTATATGTAGACCACATCCACAGTTATATGTCATGCCCTGTGTGACATTCTCCCACTCTGATTCAAAGTCTGACTATGATCTCTTTTCGCTGCTGGCAGGGTGTCACTTATTCAAGGCAACTCTCCTACCGGATAAATTCCGTCAGGAGAAGGCGTACTCAACTCAAGGGGGAGTCTTGGGGAATAGTCTCTTATAATTTAACTGGGTGCAAATTTAGTTTGAAACACTGAGGAAGGCCGACGTGCCGAAGCGCGTCGGTTTCTCTAGATAGACTGCTGCTGCTGTGCTGTGTAAACCTATACACGAATCCACGGAGCGCTGCCCTGCGCGCAGCCATTGCTGCGGTGTCAACGCTCCATGGACGCGACACCGCAGCAATGGCCGCCTACAGGCAGCTACAGGCAGCGCGTCTGTGGATTCGTCTATTGAAAAAGAACATAAGAAACTCACTAGCTGGCTCCCCAGTGGCTCGATAGCTTGTGATCCAACTTTTTGCGGATGGCATGGGAATAGAATTTTGGCCAGAGTAATATTGCCAGTTTATGGAGTGGAGCTGAGTCTAGACATTATCAATGCTGGTGGATGGTGCCTTAATGGCCTCTCGGGCCACTGTTGGATATTTATCACCTTCCAACTTCCTCTGGGCATCATAGAAGGGGTGAAGAAAATTGACCAGAAAATCCTCACATCAGCCACTCTTTCCTCAGCTCTCTGCCTTTCCTGGAGTTCAGCATACGATGCTGAACGAGATGGATAGACTTTAGCATGAGATATACTGTAGTGTTGAAACGTGTCTCCCCCATCGGCAGAACGGTGATAACTGGCTTGCCAGACCACTTTGTTTCACAAACCAGGCTACTTTCTTGAGAGCCAGCAATGTTCCACCAATCTCTGAGACTTACATTATTCTGACAGTTAGGTGATGTCCAAGGCATGCTGGAGGATTGTTTTGTAAACGTGATCCTCCTGAGAGAATAAGTGCCGGAGGTCGCAATGCAACAATAACTTGAACCTTGATCTGTTACCCACACCACCTTACTCACTGCAGAGGGATCAAACTTGAGAACTGACATAAGATGCTTCTGCAATTTTCTGGGCTCAAGAGTTCAAAACTTTTAATCCCTATCTGAGTGGATCAGATTTGGGGTAGTTTAAAGTAACCCAACAAACAGCTTTGGGATCACTTTGATATCCGATCTGTGATCATAAAATTATTTCAGAAAACAATTATGGCAATAATAGATCTATGTTTTATTAATCAAATAAAATCTTTTAACATATCTTTTAGGTTGTAGAATCTAAATGTATTTCCCCTGGATTCCATGGATCATGACTGTCACGGGGCAGCCGTGCCCTATAGACTAAAGAGGAACACACATGCATACTCACTACATAGCTGCTTCCAAGTAACATCAAGCCAGCTTGGAAGCGCTTGTTCATGGACATTAGTATTGCATCTTGTTCATCAGCCTACTGTATGTTCTCCATGCTCCAACTTGTCCCTGATGCTTTGCGTGCAGTTCGTGGCCAACTGTATGTGACTGTTGTGTGTAAACGCAAGCAAATGCTATTTCTTTCTTAACGAATTGACATGAAAAATTTAGAATGGATTTTTTATAATCGACTACATCGATTAGTCTGATTTATCACATAACCCTGTATTATACTTTGTAACGGTAGCGTGTAAAAATAGCCGATCTTCAAACTCACAACACATTGTATCCTGATTCCTGATGTGTTAGCTTGTAGATCTGCCATTTTTACTTTACATTAATCCATCATAATCGAGGCAAAAGTTTGACATAATCGTGATATTGAGTCATATTGCCCAGCCCTAGGTTGCACCTTAATTAGAAACATGTGAAATATACTTACAAATTCAATCATGTAATAATTTAAAAGTTGTTTTTAAAGCTGTTTGTTGTGCATGTGTGGATCTACGAGAGACTGAATGACTAACAGTTCAATAAAGGGACATAGGCCCACGCATATTTCACATCATGTTTTCAATAAAAAATGATTAATTCGTTTAGCAATAACATAACAGCAAATACAGCATCCTGTACAACATCCT
Organism: Gymnoscopelus braueri; assembly: GCF_963280865.1. Lineage (NCBI taxonomy): Eukaryota > Metazoa > Chordata > Actinopteri > Myctophiformes > Myctophidae > Gymnoscopelus > Gymnoscopelus braueri. The sequence continues at coordinate 26,474,828 of NC_137607.1, read as the reverse complement.
GACTTCACATTATCTGAGCAAAGCAAATTGAAAGACAACTAGAATAAGTGCTCCTCGGAGCACAAGTCTCCGCCAGGTCAGGTAGGTTACTGTGGCCTCCTGGTGGCGCTATAATATGCCAATGTGAAAAGGGTGCCATTTCTTTTTAGGCCTTTGACGGCAATCGGACACTGCTTTCATGATTTGAGGCATTTTGTTCCAAAAATGTGTTTTGTTAAATTAGACCTGCTGGTGGCGCTATAACAGGCCAATGTGAAAAGGGTGGCATTTGTTCCTCGGCCTAGTGGGAATGTGCGTGTGAAATTGCACGGCAATAGCACACTGCGTTCATGATTTGAGGCATTTTGTTCAAAACAGACCTATCCTGCAAACTTTGTAAGTCAATGTTAGCCAATTAAGATGGAATATGAAATATCGGACACATCCGTTTTGATGACATGACTATAGAGATACTGTGTACCGATTTGCATGATGTTTGGACAGAATCTGAAGGAGTAAGAGCAAAAAATGTGTTTTCCAAAAGTCGGCCTCCTGGTGGCGCTCTAAAAGGCAGATGTGAAAAATGCAGGGCAAAGTTTCACGCAGATCGGTGCAGTTATAAGTAAAAACGTGAATCGGCCTGTTATAGCGCCACCATGAGGCTGATTTGAAAGTTTTGAAGTCGCATTTGTTCCTTGGTGATGAGGATGGAATATGGGAAATGGGACAGATCCGTGTTGATCACATGACTATAGAGATACTGTGTACCGCTTTGCGTGACGTTTGGATAAAATCTGTAGGAGTAATATAAAAAATTTGGTTTTGCACAAATTGGCCTCCTGGTGGCGCTCTAACAGGCCCATGTGAAACAGACAGGGGATAAAACATACTCTCTCGCCATGCCTTCGGCCTGGCGGAGACAACAAACGATACAGAACAATCCATTACAAGGCCAGTGACAGGTGATCCAGCTGTGCAACACTTCATAAGTAATTGACTTCGCTTCAAAATGATGCTTCACTGAAGCAAGGATGTCTCATTTGACAAAGCGATTCCTCCATTCATGCATCTCATCCTCATATCTCCCCCTTGTGTAGATATAAATCACCCTATAGATGTGATGTGTTGTGAGCTTGTAGATCTGCTATTTTCACTATTTGAAAAAAGAAAATTAACAAAACATTGACAGTGTCACAATATCAATATTGGGGTATCTGGTCTAGCCTGGTAAACCCTCCCTCCGGAAATCTCAATTCCATTTGATTCCTGGAGTGAGTCTGGCATGAACCGCCTCTCTGCAATATTGGCTGTGTATGCCAAACGGCCGCGCCTATCAGCGTCGTCGCTCATTGTTCTGTGATTGACAGCTTACGTTGGCCAATCAGGTGGCGAGTTCGAGTGAGCCCAAAACACGAACGGCAGCCATCTTTTTCTTGTGCGGCCAATTCTCCGCTATTTTTTTACTTCAAAAAGCTCTCTAACTTCTATTTTGAGGCACGGAATTTACTTATAAGATATCGTTTGGATAGAATTTAGTTGTTTAACTTCATATATGTGGTCAATTAATCATGACAAAGCCTATTTAAAAAAAAAATTTTAGAGAACCGGTAGGGGCGGGCAGTGACACCATTGTACCCGAAAAAGGCAACCCATTTTGGGTATGGCTGTCTCAAAAGTCCCGTCGCGTCACATTAAGACTGGTGAACTGCTGATTGGCTGAAGGGGAAAAATTATCATTGGCTGAAGGGGTTGTCAGTCAACGGTATTACTCCCGCCCAACTCCAGCACAGCCAATATTGCAGACAGGCGGATCAGGCCAGACTCACTCCTGAAATGAAATGGAATTGAGATTTCCGGAGGGAGGGTTTACCAGGCTATATCTGGTCAACAGTACGGTATTCTTGTTGTTAAATATTTGTTTATGTCCATATCACCCAGCCTTAGGCAATTTTGTAGTGAGATGAGAGTTAAGGCCATGACACACTGAAAGCATCACTGATGCGTGTCAAGACGAGAGAGAAAAAGAGGGGAAAAAATTACCTTTCTGCTTTGCTCCAACTCCTTTTGGATGGTCTGTGCCACGCAGCGACGCTCCAAAATGGAACCGAGCGCTGAGATACAGGTTTTGATGTGTCCAGTTGATGCCTCCAATGCGGCTGCAGCCTTTGTAAACAATGAATGCGTTTGATAACACTCTCGTCTGAGGGCCTTTTTGAATTATCTCTTGGTGAACAGTTTGTGATGTTGTGCGGTTGGCGTGACCAGCTGCTCCCTGTCCACAGTTTGATGGACAGGGAAAGGGCAGGTCACAGAGACCTTGTGCTAGCACAGAGACGTGTTGTACCTCATTATACTAAAGAGATATGGCCTGTCTGAGGCTGTTTCATCTGGTCACATTGGGCCAGTCTGAAAGTCAGTGTATGACTAAACACCTTAACACTAAGTAATTACAATTACAAAACACACACACACACGCACACGCACACACACACACTCTCTTTCCCTCTTCGCCCCCCTCCTCTTTCCTACCTCCTTGACTTGTGTTTTCTCCACTCCTCCTCTCCTTCTCATTTTGTCTCCTTTCTTCTCGTCTCGTTTAATTTCTCTGTGGTGCTCTCCTCTTATCGCCTCTCCTCCTGCTCCCCTTTTCCTCTTGTCTACATTCTTCTCATTGCCCTGTCTCGATAAATCTCTTTTCTTCTATTTTTCTCCTCACCTTTCTCCTCTCCCCTCCTTTCTCCTCACCGCTTCGTCTCATCTCGTCCTTTCCTTTCCTCTCATAGCTTCCTCTCCTGGAGGGTATGGTGTTGCTCATTCTAATTTGCTAATCTGTTCATGCTAATCATGCCTGCTGACCAAAAAAGACCTCTGCTAATAATACTATAATCTGGGACTGATTGCCATCCCTACAAAGAAGCTGTGACTGTGATCATTCACTTCTGACATTGTGGCTGTACAACATACGGAATTCTACTTCAAGTCCCAACATTAATCTCACAAAATTCGACTAATCTTTAATCAAAATCATCAACAATAATCGCGAACCAAAACTTGGAATAATGTCAAGGCCAAAATGAAGTGACGCTTCTTGAAAGTACTTTTTGTCAAAGAACGTCAAATTGTGAATCCAGTGTTGGCACTGGATGACAGAAACTGCCAGATATTGGCTGTATTTTCTCTTACAGTTTTTCACAATTGTTAACACACAAAAAGCGAAAATTCGGCACAATTTTCACAACCTTAACTTCATGTACTAATCGCTCCACCCAATTTGGCACTACTTCACACTCCCTTATCTGCATTAGACTCTGAATTTCCTTCTTTACACTCTGATGTCAATTACATTATCACCTTGTTGTCCAAACACAATGTTCAGTTGTTGCACACACTTCTCACGTAAAATCTCAAAGCATCAATCTACAACACACCTTGTTGTCCAAACACTACTCACAATGTTCAGTTGTTGCACCCACTTCTCACGTAAAATCTCAAAGCATCAACCTACAACACACAAATAGTCAAATCTCTAAACATTCAGGTCTGGTGAGCAATTTGCACCACCGGGCTGCTCCAGTGCGTGAGTGGTTCCAGGACCACCCACATTTTTCCGTTCTGTACCTTCGACCTTATTCTCCTTTCCTGAATCCCATTGAGGAGTTCTTTTGAGCTTGGAGGTGGAAGGTAAATGAACGGAACCCACAGAGCCGGGTCCCACTGCTCCAGGCCATGGAGGAGGCTTGTGGCGACGTCACTGTTAGGGTGTGAATCTTCTGCTATCTCACGATTCGATTCCGATTCTTGGGGTCACGATTCTGATTCTTTTCCGATTTTTTCAAAACAAACGATTCTCGATTATAGTAAAATATGTTTTCTTCCAATTCAAAATCGAAAAATGTCATTATAAAAAAATCGTGAAAATCTATTGCAGCCCTAGTCACTGTTGAGGTCTGTCAGGGCTTCATGCGCCACTCGAGGCATTTCTTCCAACGCTGCTTGGACAGGGAGAACATTGCCTATGATGTGGATGAGGCCCTCTGGCCAGACATAAACCGGAGGCATGATGCCTAAATCATGTAGAGAAATAAAAACATTTTTGGCTGCATATTTGTGTTTTGTGTTATGTTTGACTATGAAAAAAGTAGGCCTACAATGAGTCATTTTACAAAAGGAGAAATGGCTCATTCTCTAGAGTCATTGTCATTCATAATGGTGTGTTCCATTTATATGATTGTGTTTTCAATTTTGGCCTGCAGTGTGCTGTAAATGTTTGGTAGTGTGCAGCACATGCTTATTGTGTGTACTGTAATGAATGGTATGTGTGTGTCATTTGAAAATATGGCTGTGTGTACCAAATGAAAACACGAGTTCCATTTTGTGAACAGTTAAAAGATTTGATGGCAAAGAGTCATCTTGCAAAGGCAGTGTGGGGTAGTGATGTGCGGGTCGGGTTTTTTCATGACCCAACCCGCGACGGAACCCAACCCGCCCCGCGAACCCATGTATAAATCTATGGCTCAACCCGCCCCGCGACCCGCGGTGGGAATATATATATATTATATAGCGCTCTTTTAAGTACCCAAAGTTTAAATGTCTTTTAAACGCTTTAAATGTCTACAGTATATAGCACAACATTGTCATGGGCTAAATAAACAAGCATGTTGTTCAAAATAGTTTTTATTTATTTTTTCGTGTGAGAGGCTGACCCGCTCACCCGCAGCCCGCATAATTGCCTCTGAAATCCTGACTCGACCCGCCCGCGCCGCGGGTTGACCCGCGGGTCCCGCGGGTTATGGGTCGACCCGCTCATCAATAGTGTGGGGTTTAGCATTTTGTGTGTGAGGTTTTCAGTTTTGTGTGTGCAGTTTTGAGAAAGCAGTTATTGTTTTGAGAAACGTGTTAACAATTGTGAAAAACTGTAATTGGCTGACAATAAGAGGCAAATGTATGCTTAACGCTCAACAGAAATGTGTTCTCAACAGAATTATTATTAATTTTTTGTTGTACAAACAACACATAGATTTTTTAGATGTATTTATTTAGAAAAGGTTGTTTGAACTCTTGTCCAAATGAGCTATATTAAAATAGCAGATTAAATAAATAGATAAATCACCCACTGCCAGCAATTCTTAGTTGCTAAACACGGAGGGTTTCGCTGTGCTTCCGCGAGAAGAAAAAAAGGTCTTCGAGTCCAGTGTTAATTTTGACAGCAAATTCTGATTTAGTCCTAGTCTTAACACACCATTTAGTTTTAGTCCTATTTTAGTCATCTGAAATAGTTCAGTCTTAGTCGACTAAATATCAAAATCTTAGTCTTAGTCAACAAAATTTAATTAACACTGCCAATGTTAATTCTGATTTAGTCTTAGTCTTACTCTTTTGAATAAAACACCATTTAGTTTTAGTCCTATTTAGTCATCTTGAAATTGTTTAGTCTTAGTCGACTAAATATCAAAATCTTAGTCTTTTAGTCTTAGTCTTAGTCAACAAAATTAACACTGTTCGCGACCCCCCGCTCGCTTGTTACAGGCCGTTGAATATAGCATGTCAATCGTGGTGGAGATCTTTCGATCACGTGATCTCCTGGATCTGTTTGACTTGAGGATGAAAATTGGCACTCGTGTGTTAGAGAACAGCGCCATCTCGTGGAAAACCACTGGAAACGAAAAAGTCGTAAAAGTCGTCATTGGCAGTGAATGAGTTAAAGGACCATACATGTGTCAATCTATTCACAGTCGGCCACATATTGTAGATTATTGTCCTATACATGTACAGTATATGGCTTCATTTTGAAATCCATTAAAACACAATTATAACATTTGTTATGTGTGCACAATGACATTGTGTGTGAGACAGTTTCAACTCTGCAATACCGAAATTAATATTGAATGCTACCTCAAAAATCTATGCATTGGAAAATGCTGTGAGTCATGGACAATGCAGGACCACCAGGTATGGCCTTTTAATTCTAGTGTTAACCATTACAAAGCGGACAATATGTCTAAATACCTGTAAAATCATTCCTGGTTAGTGTTGTGGCTCCCTCACAGTTTGCCATGGAAAGTCAACAGAGCATCCAGTCTCCTACTGTCATAATAAAACAGTATTCGCTCTCTTTCTAGTTCAGGAAGGGATCTGTTATTCTGTTAGCAGATGTAAAACTGTCGAGGTTCACAGCCATGATAGGCTGAAGTGAATTCCATGCCGGTCTCCTATTCATAAGGTTGCATGAATTGTTATTAGAGGAAGGGGCCCTAATTGCTTCAGAGTCACTCTGCTCTGGTCTTTGGAATGATTAACATGCTTGAAATTATACTGTGAAAGGAATACGTGTGAATATCTGCCAGGAAGGAAGGAAAGAACACTCATAAAGATAAGCTAGATTGGAGGATGTGTGTGTGTGTGTGTGTGTGTGTGGGGGTATGTGGGTGGGTGGGTGGGTGGGTGGGCGGGCGGGCGGGCGGGCACAAGAGTTTGATAACCACATTTGAGGGATCATTGCAAAACATGTTTATATATACACAGTATGAGGAAACACGGATAAGATCTGAGCACTCAAAGATCAGGAGGAGATGCAGATATACTTTTTTGCTACTGCATCTCCCCCTTATCTTTGACCTTTGATCTTATCTGTTTTTCTTTAGGTGCTGTTCAGAATCTGAATCTGAATCCGCTTTATTGTCACATCACAGGTTTACAGAAGTGAAAAAGTGGGTGAAATTCGTTTTTGTGCATAGTTCCATCGTATTATTTCCAAAGGGGAGAAAAAAGAAAAGAAGGGAAGAAGAAGTGGGGCGGGGAGGGGTGGGGGGGGGGGCACAAGGGAAAGGAGATCAATCAAAGAAAACAGATTATCTATATATGTTTATTTACACATAGTACCTGAGATAACATATAAAGGTGTGTGAACATAGAGTACAGAAGTCCTGACGTCACTCGTCCATCCCCTGGTTCGTAAAGTAATTTCTCTATGGAGAATAACATTGGGTCATCTTAGAATCGTCTCATATAAGAATTGTGGTCCAAAAATAAACAAACTGTCTCTGCGATATTGTCAGATAATTATTTTTGGAACACAGTTCTTATTTGACGCGATATTAAACACGTCTATGGGAATTTTCTCTCCGCAAGGTCTTCTGTATTATTCACTGAACCTCGGTTTGACATCCCAGGGTGGCTTCGTAGTTGGATTGACTTTTGAATCTATTGACGTGCCCCTTATATACATTTCCTGAGAGATGCCACATCATACTGCTGATGTCACCTCGTCTGCACTTGACCATATATGAAGCTTACGTAATACCTATGTCCTTATATTTTTGTACACTTGTCTCTCAAAATTCACAGTCTCCCAATTGGTTCAGAATGCCGCGGCCCATCTTTTAACTGGTTCATTTTTTAAATATACAGTGTTCCCTACATTTCTTTGAGCAGTATATATATACATTTTATATACATTTTATCTTCCCTGCACTGGCTGCCAATTGAGTTTAGAATTAAAGGGACTACACCATGAATCTAGAAAATAAAAATAATATTTAATATCATATTGTTTATGTCCCTCAAACGTTTTTCAAAAGGTTTGAGCCTAAATCAAGCCTCAGATATACTGTAGTCATTCCAACTATCTTCTCTCTGGCTTAAGCACTTTCCCCTGCAATATCACATTGTCCTGTTTGGCACGGGGTGCTATTGAGCCAGTTTGTATGCATGTTATCACCTGGTTCTGTGTGGAAAAATTAAAAAAAAGAAAGAAGAAAAATAAGAAAAAAAGTTGTTTTAATTTTTTTGGGGGTTGGAACTGAAAAACGGGAGGGATTGTACCCTGATGTGACGTCACGTCAGGGACCAAATCAGTTTGGCCTGTTTTGAGACTTGAGAATTTACAGAAAACCCCAGATTTGCTGTGAAAGCTTGAGTGTTCAAACTGGGGTATTTTTGGGGATAGAAGAGAGGTAGGGGAGACCAAAAACACACAAAAAAGAAGAAAAAGTTAAAATTCATGGTGTAGTCCCTTTAATAAAAAAATCACACCCTGTGTGAAGTGGGCGGTGTCTTGCTAGCTAATCACAATACTGAATGGAGTCAACCAATCATGTACAAAAAATAAATACATTTATTGAAACACTCTTTATGATGGAAGAAACCATAACTTGAAAAAAACAATTTAAGTTTTTTTCAAGTTATGGTTTCTTATATAGGGCTATGCACATGTGTCATGTGACACTGGCCAATCACAGTCCTGAATAGACTGTGATTGGCCAATCACGGTGCAGGGTTAGGCGGGGTACATTTTTGTACATTTTTGTACATTTTTGGCCAATGCACATTCCTGCATATTGTACAAATTTCCAAACCTCACTTATAGGGGCGGTTTCACCGCCCAAAAATCTTACTCACTACATACAGTATAAGGCCAGGCTGGGTCTTGCCCCAGCCTATATCTCGGACCTACTGTCCCCCTACGTGCCAACACGTAGATTGAGATCCTCGGACAAAGCACTCCATGACAATCCAACCTGTCTAGTCGGTTAAAAACAAAAGGAGGCCAGGACTTTACTATCAGAGCCCTTACTCTTTGGAATACCCTGCCCCTGGAGTTCAGGCTCACCGAGTGTGTGTAATTGATGGAAAACATGACATTTTTTGGGTGAACTACTCCTTTAATGTTAGATTTAGGACCATGATTGGGTTAAGGGTCTGCCGGTCCTACTGAAGGAGTTGAGATTGTACCATTCTTAGAGGAAGGGCTGCTTGAATTGTCATCAAGAAAAAAAAAGAATCCTCTCTGAAGTCTTCTCGTTGGTTCAGTGACATGTCAGTGGTTCGGGTGCATACCTCATACTGGTGTCCGATATTAGAGCTGATGCCTGACAGCGAGTCCCCGGTTCAATTCCCGGCTGGCTAGATGATTTGCTGTATGTCACTCACTTTATCTCTCTTCGCGTTATCTGTCTCTCTCAGCTATACCTGTCAAATAAAGGCTCATAAAAGCACCCCAAAAATGCGTCTTCTCTGTGGCTTGCATCGGGGGTGACATTGAAAAGGAAATACGGTAAGCCACAACTGAGCTGAGAATGGTTGCAGTCATTTTACCAGGGTTGCTACGCAGCCTCTTTATTAGTTAATTATTTTTATGGAGCCCAAGTCAGGTAATTATTACATGGGGAGTGCATCATGACTGATTGCATCGTGCAGCAGGGCAATATTATACTGATATTGTCAGATGGTGAATGTTTCCCCGTGGAGCAATACTAAAAGCAAAGCCAGGCCATTTGGATCACTTTGTACTGTGTTCTCCCTCAGGAACCCAAACAGGATAATGATGACAGAAAAAGACGGGTGGAACAAATCACCGTTGATGCTTTTAGAAAAGTATGTGCATGTGTGTCTGCGTTGTATAAAGAAGGACATAGGCCACACACACCTGTTGCTGATACATTAATTTGCTGGTTTTCTGCTTGTTTGCTCTCATCTCTGTCTGCACACATCATCTCTGATACAAAATGTTGTCTCAAGGATCAACGGGTACAGCAACTAAAGAAAAACGGATAAGATCCAAGCACTAAGATCAGGAGGAGATGCAGTAGCAAAAAAAATGCATTTTAGATCTGCATCTCCTCCTGATATTTCTGTGCTCAGATCTTATCTGTTTTTCTTCATACTGTGTGTATATATTTATATATATACACATACATACAGTACATATTTATATATACACATACATTTGAGGGATCATTGCGAAGCATGTTTATGTGTAAACATGCTTTGCAATGATCCCTCAAATGTGGTTATCAAACTCTTGTGATATGTACAGAGGCATGGAGTATGGAGGCAGGATATACATATCTTACATTTCATTGATTTATTACCCAAACATCCGTCAGTGCACTGAACAGTGAAGCATATACAGTAAATAAAAAGGTCTGTGATGGAGCTCGGTCTTCTTTAGGCTGTGGGGCTTTATCATGTGCTTCATGGGCTTCTTTGTGTTTCACTTTAACACATTCCACGCCAGAGTTTAATATCATAATGTACTCACCAGTGCCAGCGATTTATTGTAGTTTTTTTGTTTTTTTCACGTCGCCACAGACCTCGCTAAATACCGTAAGATCGCGCGTTAAACTGTTTGTTACAGGGTAGCTGTGTGAGTGGCCCAGAGAAGACCGTTTCCATCGGCGATCGGCCATTTTGAAGTAGTCCCGGTTTATGTTAAACAGCGATCATCGAGGAGAAAAAAAACTCAGAGATAATGGAGGATTAGGGGAAGATTTAGAGCGGCGCCGGTTGGGAACGAAAATCTCCGGATACGGATATTTCCGTTTCCGGTTGTGCTACAATGAAATGTGTCGTGGCGAGGGAGGCCTACAATGAAATGTGTCGCGTAGATCTACGCGATTGGCACGCTGTGCAATTATTTAGGTTCGCGTAGATCTACGCGATTGGCACGCAATGTGTTAAGATGTACAAATTGGTTGTGTTTTTAGCAGCTTGCTTTGTGCAAAGCTGCTCTATAAACGGGCTGCTATAAACGGGCCCGTAATAAACGGTTGGAGAAAGGGGTGTGCACTTCCATTCATATTTATACCCCTAACCAGGAAAGGGGGCGTGGCTGTGGAAAGGCGGCGTGCCTGTAATTTTCTTTTTCATTTTTGTCTGCTTAGAGTTAGATTAAAACTCGATTTTGTATTTGATAATTTTATTTAAAGTTTTATTTGATCCTCCTATAAAGGAAATAGCTACTGTATAGATTGAGTTTACTGTCTGCAGCAGCACGCGTCAGTCAAGCCAGATTAAACTAATTCATAATAGAATGTACATTCAACTTTTTGCCCTAAATCTCCCAAAATGACATTATTGTGATTAGTTTAGCTTGTAAGCTGCTATAAATTAATAATTTTTTTCTTGTTTGTTTTGAGGCAGGCTGCTTGAGCTCTGACTCACAGAGCCTGCAAAATATTATACTTTTGAAGTACATAGTCCCACACCTTGGTGTGTGTGTGTGTGTGTGTGTGTGTGTGTGTGTGTGTGTGTGTGTGTGTGTGTGTGTGTGTGTGTGTGTGTGTGTGTGTGTGTGTGTGTGTGTGTGTGTGTGTGTGTGCAGAATATACTGTTTATGTAAAAGATCACTATGTGTCAGTATAGTGATTATATTTTGCAGTCAGCATTCTAAATTTGTGGTAACGATCATGCTGAAAAGTACACTGATAAATGTAGCCTATAAAGTACTCATCCTCCTGATCAATAAGCACAAGGACCTCCTATCTCCTGATGGACCTACTGAAAGAGGACGTGGCAGAGTTCTGACCTCTGGTATTGGTTGCTTATTAGAGCATGACTGATGCCAGATTTTTGGGTCCTATCCCACCGATTACCTATATTGTGACTTTTTTTTTTAACCCATTAAAACCGGGAACGCATCTGTGTAACCACTTAAACCACAATTTTATACTTTGGCTATTAAAAAATAGCAGATATACAAGCTCATAGTGCGGCAATATGAGCTTGTAGATCTGCTATTTTTGAAAAATCTTGCTTATTAGAAGCAAACATTTTTAACTAAAATCTTTTGCTTCTGGGGGGTCCCTGGAACAAAATATTTTGAGATGGGGGTCAGCGGCCAAATACATATAATTTTGGGGGGGTCCTTGATGAAAAAGTGTGAGCACCACTGATATTTAGCAACATAATTTTTTCAGAAACCTTTTAGGATTTAGAAGACATTTGTAGATGCATTCCCGGATTGAATGGGTTAGGGTTGTACAAAAATAATATATATTTTTTATTGTAATTAATTTGATAAACATAGATTTGATTTAAAAAAAAGAATAACTTTAAAAATATCGGCCAGACCTGGCTCTAGTATACATGCTGTGCGTGTGCACAAAAAGTAAAGGAAGCCCTTTCAACACAAACCATCACAACCTACAGTAATTATATGCGTATGTCTTTTTCAGGTGTGCACGTGAGGCAGGTTCCTGGAGGACGGTGTGAGGGAGATACTCGAAGGAAGATGAGGAAGAGCAGGAGTGTGCTCTCAGTGTCTCCCAACGACGTAAGTCCTGTCGTTTGTAAACCAACTGGCTGTCGTCTAATCCATTGGTTCTCAAAGTGGGGTCCTTGAGGGGGGGGGGGGGATTTGTTAATACAGCGTCACAATCATTTTAACCATTTTAACCATATTTTATACTTTTGCAATTCAAAAAATAGCAGCTCGGTGCTGCGCTATATTGTAGATCTGCTATAAAAAAAAATCATGGCACAAAATATTTTTGAGATGGGGGGGGGGGGGGGGGGGGGTTCTTGACATTTTTGGGGTCCTCGAAAAAGTCTGAGAACCACTGGTCTAATCCCCATTTGGCTTGGTTCCCCATCAATAGTTATGTAAACGGATGTTGCATGTTGCAATCATTACACTTCCCTTCCCAAACACATTTTGAAATCCTGCTTGTCAACCAGTGTAGATCTGGTGTTGTTATGGGAAGTTACAACAGGAGGTAGTTCTTGTGCGTTGTTATCTGTGCGCGCTGCTGAAAACTTCTCGGTTTGTGTGACTTCAGTTCTAGGTTTTTCGCTTGCTTTTTTGTGATGCACAACGACATGCTGTGTATCACTAGCGGTGATAAAAGCTACAAAGCGACCAAGCGTGGCCAACTACGTTGCTGCTGAGTCACCAATTTAAGTGTTGCTTAAGTCACATTGCTTAAATCAAAAGGGTAATATTAACCCACTCAATCCGGGAATGCATCTGTGTCATTTTAGCTATAACCATTATTTTATACTTTGGGCTATTCAAAAATAGCAGAGATGTTTTTTTTTTTTATCGTGAAAATGTGTGCAAATCTTTGAATATATATATTTTTTTAAAGTGAACATTTGTAACTAAAATCTTTGCTTCTGGGGTGTCCCTGGAACTAAATGGGGGTCCGTGGCCAAATACATATAAATAAAATAAAATAAAAGGTCCTTGACATGAAAAAGTTTGGGCACCAATGATATAGCAACATGTTTTTCAGAAACCTGTTAGGATTGAATGGGTTCAATAGAATTTGCATTTGCAGCAAGAATTATGGGGAGAGAAGGGGAGTGGAACAAAAACATATGATAGATCAATGCTTCACTGCATCATTGCAGCGCTGAAAAAGTTTAAGCAAGCTCAACTTTCTTGCAGTGCGTCACGCCCATTACACAGGGTTCAGTTTGTAGCTTTGTCACTGGCTTCCATTGCAAATGTCTTGTTGTAGCCTGTCGCTTTGTCGCCGCTAGTGTGCAGGACTGGATTAACCCTTCGTGCGGATACGTTTATGTACAGTTTTAGCACTATGTTGCCACAGCCGTAAGACAATATTTTGGTGCTGTTGTTTGCAATACTCCAGTATTTTTTAATTTTTGGACAGGCATTTGGTGCCCCCCCTGAGCTTGGTGCCCTGGGCTGCACTCCCTAAAGCTGCTACTTTGAACACAGCATGTGTTCAAAATGGTAATTCTAAATGGTAATTCACACTGTAGGCAGCCTACAAAAAAAAGGAGGATTCATTATCATAAAATGAACCACAGAATTAACTGAACAACAACAACAGAAAAAGGTTGACCTCGTTTTTTTACTGCTGTTTTTCTGTTTGGTTACAAAATTCCCAAAACACTGCTTCACACCGAGGACTCAGAGTGACAGAGGGAGAGCAGGGACGAAGCACATAGAGGAAAGTGTGACAAACGAGGATCTGTTTTAAATGCGTTCAGCTGGCTGTCAGACTAGCAAAACGGTACATCTCGTATATACACAGTACAAACCTCAGTATTAATGTATCCATTTGAACAGATTCAATCCGGGAACGCATCTGTGTCATTTTAGATTTTAGCTATAACCATTATTTTTATACTTTGGCTATTCAAAAATAGCAGATCTACAAGCTCATAGCGCGGCACCGAATGTCACGCTACGCGCTTGTAGATCTGCTATTTTTGAAAAATCTTGAACATTTGTGTTAAATATATTTTTTGGAAACAGCATTTGTAACTCAAATCTTTGCTTCTGGGGGGTCCCTAGAACAAGGGACATGGGGATCGGCGGCCAAAGACATCATCATTTTGGGGGTCCTTGACAAGAAAAAGTTTTAGCACCACTGATATAGCAACAGGAGTTTTTCAGAAAAATTAAGACATTTGTTGAGACATTTGACAGTTACAAATGTTTGCTTTAAAAAATATATTTTGCACAAACTTTGACGATTTTTCAAAATTATCAGATCTAAAAGCGCATGAGCTTGTATATCTGATATTTTTGACTAGCCAAATAAATCTAAAATGACAGATGCGTTCCCGGATTGAATGGGTTAAATTATCGCCTGGCTCCTTGCAGATCAAGCCATGCAGGCACCAGGAAGACACACAGCTCAGTTCTCTGCTTTCCCTGTTGCTGTCTACACCCCCCCACCCTTCCCTTCCCACCCCTCCCACCCGCCTTCTCCTTGTCCCTCGACAGTTCTGCTTTGTTTCTCTTGTTTTCTGCCCCCGTGTAACTCTGTTAACCCCGTCTATTGCACTACCACCCTCCTCTTCCTCTGGTTGTCTTCCCCTGCACTCCTTTCCTTATACTCGTTGTATTAGAGAAGTGGTACTGTACCACTTTTAATTAGGTAGACCCCCAGGACCCCCACAGACGGAGGCATCCCTGCATGGGATGAATGTCAACATAAACAGTGGAACAAAACCAAAATACAGCCAGAGGGATGTCTTTCTGCAAGGAAACATAATCTTGTGTTGATTGCGGAATGGCGGAAATTACCATGATTATATATTATAAATATATGGTTGGCGATTTGGTCATGTTTTAAATGTGCTTCATAAATAAACTCGACCTAGACCTCTAGTTCGCTTTGGCCCTCCTCTCTAACAGGTGGTGAATATTAAAACCCACAGGTGCCTGCGTGGCATACTGAGTATATGTTCAGGTTGACTCAATTACTGTCGATGTGCAACATACTATGCCCCTCTCCTACCTTATGCACACTCCACGCACACACACTCCTTTTGACTGCATAATAGAGCTTCGTACTTGTGTGTTGTATTGTTCAGTCTGTACGTACATGTGCACACACTCAAGCACGCCACGTACACACTCCTTTTGACTGCATAATATAGGTTGGTGCCTTGCATGGTTTCATTCGCCATCGGTGTGTGAATGGGTGAATGTAATGCACAATCTATGTAAAGCGCTTTGGATAAAAGCGCTATATAAATGCACCACACACACACACACACACACACACACACACACACACACACACACACACACACACACACACACACACACACACACACACACACACACACACACACACACACACAGGAAAAACAGGAGATAATGGTTGTGGGTGTATTCAGTTTCTCTCTCCTCTCTCTGACCTTCTCAGCATTCTTCTCACTCCGTTTCTGTCTTTCTCTTCTGCACTGGTCTATTTCCATCTTTCCATCTCCTCCATCTGTTCTCTTTCCTCTATTCCATTGCATTCTTCTTGTTTTTACTTTAACTCGTTTGCTTTCTCTCTAACCTCAACTTCTGCTTATTCAGGCCTAAAGGTCCTTACACACCGGGGCGAATTCTTCATGCGAATAAATACGTTTTTTTTTAAAACCTTATAAAGTCAATGCAAGCGTCCACATCAGTTTCGCGAAGCGAAAAAGCGTCTTTTAATTATTCGGAACGAGTCCGAATTTTGCGTATATTCGCATATTCGCCGGTGTGTAAGGACCTTTAAGGTTTCGCTATACTTCAGGTTAGAGTTTGATCATTCATGCCTGGATGTTGCTCTATAGGTTAGTTTTATCATTCATGGCGTTGGAACAACAGATGTTCAGGAGGCGGCGAAACACAACTTACTCCGCCCACTCACCAATCTACCTGGCGCTATTTATACCTTGTCAGAACTACCCAGAAGCCCCTTATTCGCTTTCGTACATCCGTACTCAAGCTCATAACATTTTCAGCATGATGAGCAGCAAGAGCACCTTACCTCTTCCAGCCAGTCCAAGTCCCGCTGTTCCATTTCTCCCAGCGCCTCCGCATTTTGCTTTCTCCAGACACCTCAACTTCATGTCGGTCTACCATCATCCCACCATCCGGTCACCCGCGATCATTCAAGTCGGTCCCACTCACCCACACAACATCGCCCGACTTCTTGGGAACGGGAGCCTGAAGGTTGTGCTGTAGGTTAGCGTTTTATCATTCTTGCCTGTGAAAAATTGTTGCTTCCCCCAAGTGATACCTAATAAATTGGTATCAGAATCCAAATCAATCTTTATTGTCACATTACAAGTAAGGTGGGTGAAATTCTTAGTTGTGCAGGCTCATCATTGCAGTTAAAAATAGATAGTCATATCATTAAAGGGAGGGGAGAGGCATAAAGTGCATGATATATGACTAATCTTCTGCATACTTAACACATTGATTGCCTTGATCAAGTTAACTCGTTTTTACTAGCCTTTAGAATCCATCACTTGATTGCCAAGAACGAGTTAACTCGTTTTTAGATTTTTTTTTGTTTTTTTTGTTTTAACCCAAAGACCAAGGAGATATGATTTTTCGAAGATCTAGACTCCTATCCACTTCCTTGTTAACTTAAAACTTAAACATTCTGTATCTCGGCTCCTGAGTACTTTTTTTTTTCCAATGAAAAATCTCTGGCAATAAACTGCAAAAAATCGGAAATAATTCTGGCAGTCAATGTGTTAAAATTAGTGTGACTAAATGCCATAATAAATAAGTCATGAATGTACGTATATAAAAGGAGTCCAAGCCTGCATGTTGTCAAACTTCTCTGTTAGCTTACATGGTAAGACACTGAGGAAAATGAAGGCTGGCAATCTTATAGCTTTTAAAGCTAGGTACTTTTAGCTAGAGCTGCCAACTCTCACTCTTTGAGAGTGAGAGTCACGCAATTTAACCTCTTCTCACGCCTCACGCCACACTTGCCATTTCTCACGCTTTCCCCCCCCTCTCACAGCAAAAAAAAAAAAAAAAAGAGCAACCGGGTAGAAAACGGAAGCCTCGTCCTAAAACACACTGCCACCCTTTTTTCGCGGACCGTGGCCGCCGCATTAGACCGGGGGCGAGGGTGTTTTAGGACGACTTTTCCAGATTTGGGGAGGTGCGCTGCGCCACGGTTCACAAGACGCTCGTCTGTCACTAATACAAACCAATCAGAGGCAGCTTAAGGCGGGTCATTGCGTCTCTCTAGCCAAGGAGAAGGATTTAAGGAAGCACAACACTTTGGTGGAGAAATTAAAAAAGTATACAACGTGAAACGCCGACCGACGAGTCTGTGTCAGCGCCTCAATATGCCGTGACTGATTCTGAAGCGGGTCAAACGGTAGATAACTTAACCACCTCCTTTTTACAAACACATTATCTTTACAAATCATTTTATTGAAATGATGGGTCTGACTACATGAGACTTAAACGTTACACAGGCTGCTGGTGAGCAGCATACATGTTGCTGGTGGGTTTAACAACACACTGTGACTAGCAGTGTTAGTCAAATCACTGGTTCTCAACCTGTGTGTCGGGACCCACAAGGCCCAGGGGGGTCCCCACGTATTGCTTTTGTTTGGGGGGGGGTCCCCAGATGACAGTAAAGTGACCATTTTTTTAAAGACCTTTTTAATACAAAAAAAGAAGGAAGAAATGAAATATAAAATAGCATTACTGCATGAAAAGTAATCAACAAACAATACTATAGGAAATTGTAATTTGTGAAAATAGCTGATCTACAAGCTCACAACACATCATATCTCGGCATGTTGGGAGTTTGTAGATCGGCTATTTTTACTCTTATAGTGTGACACTCTTGTATGATGAAGTAGGGCAGTGGTTCTCATACTTTTTAATTTCATGGACCCCCAGTTTAATAAGCATTAGGCCACGGACCCCCATTTGATACCTCTTTGCTATCTCTGGGACCCCAATCTATACTAAGAAATCCTAACTCTGAGAGTGTACAAATGGAACAATCTCATGGTTAAAGTCATGTAACTCCTCAAGGACCCCTGGGGGTCCCCGGACCCCAGTTTGAGAACCGCTGAAGTAAGGCATTAATTTATGAAAAAACATAAAGTTGAAATATGGAAATACAAGGTTTCGGCCTGACAGCGAAGATATATATATGATTTAATCATTTGCATTTATCCATCAAAACATTATGTTTATTTGTATTTATTCATTTCCTTCACTTGCTGACGTGCTGCTGCGCAACAGGGAAGATATCCGCCAGGCCAGGTGGCCCTACCCAGGCCCATGAAATTGATAGGCAGTCTACAGTAGCCAATTAGAATGAAATCTGCTAAAACTGACTCATACACTAATACAGAACCATATATAGGCAAAATATTGTCTCTGACTCTCTGTCGGTTGGGAAAACTGTTTACCTTTTATTTTAAAACAATTTCAAATGGTGAAAAAAGCCAATCTACGAGCTATAATTATTAAAAATTAAGAAATACTATATTTTAAATAGTGAAAAATACAGAAAATAGGGGAAAATACATAAAATCTCTAATCTGTGATTCTAATGTGATTAACTCTATAAACGCCATTGACTCGAAAACGCGTCAATAACTACTTAATCCACCCACGCCATTGACGCGTTAGACGCGTTGGATTTGCGTTCATTGTTTAATCTCTGATCGCGCTATGCTGCTTAAAATTCAATGTTATTCTCGAGTTCCACTTACTTCACCCATATCTGCATCCGGTTTCATGTCCTGGGTTCCGTTTCCGGTTTTTGATTATTTTCCCCCGGTCATTTCGTCCAAAATAGGTAAACAAACGGTTTTTCACACGGTATGACGGACAAACGGACAGCTTCTCTTCTATAATCTATGGTCTGGGTGACGATCAGTCATCGCCGTCGTGTATCACAACGTAATTCTGACGATCAAAACAAACTGGGAGGACGTCACATCCGTTTTCATGGTTTTCCCTGTCTAATCGCCCAAGAAGGGTAACAGTGACACCAGGAGCTGATCAAGCTATCATGTGCTGCTCTCTGGTGGCGGATTTGTGCGGCGTCTTTAAAAAACAGTTTGATCAATTATTTTCATGAAAATTTTCAAAAAATAAAAAAAACACAAAAATTGCTGGCAATGGGGGAGTACTTTATGAAAATACTCTGGCAGTCAAAGAGTTAATGTGACCCCTACAGTCAGTGAAGTCCAGGGCTGAATGTGACAAATATTGAGACAAATAGGCTATAACCCAATACATAATTTTATGAAATAAATGGGTTATATTTTACAGATACAGTATTCTTGTACTATATTAAAATTAAATCATCCTTAACCTTCAAGTTAAATTCATTATTTCCGTGGACTTAAAAATCATCGTTTTATTTGATGGCCTTCTTTTTGATTAGGAGGTAGAGAGTCACATTATAATACCAGCCTGTCTACCAGCCTGTAGGGGGAGGTAAAGAGTCACATTATAATACCAGCCTGTAGGGGGAGGTAGAGAGTAACATATTATAATACCAGCCTGTAGGGGGAGGTAGAGCGTAACATATTATTATACCAGCCTGTAGGGGGAGGTAGAGAGTAACATATTATAATACCAGCCTGTAGGGGGAGGTAGAGAGTAACATATTATAATACCAGCCTGTAGGGGGAGGTAGAGAGTAACATAGTATAATACCAGCCTGTAGGGGGAGGTAGAGAGTAACATATTATAATACCAGCCTGTAGGGGGAGGTAGAGAGTAACATAGTATAATACCAGCCTGTAGGGGGAGGTAGAGAGTAACATATTATAATACCAACCTGTAAGGGGAGGTAGAGAGTAAAATTATAATACCAGCCTGTAGGGGGAGGTAGAGAGTAACATTATAATACCAGCCTGTAAGGGGAGGTAGAGTGTAACATTATAATACCAGCCTGTAGGGGGAGGTAGAGAGTCACATTATAATACCAGCCTGTCTACCAGCCTGTAGGGGGAGGTAAAGAGTCACATTATAATACCAGCCTGTAGGGGGAGGTAGAGAGTAACATATTATAATACCAGCCTGTAGGGGGAGGTAGAGAGTAACATATTATTATACCAGCCTGTAGGGGGAGGTAGAGAGTAACATATTATAATACCAGCCTGTAGGGGGAGGTAGAGAGTAACATATTATAATACCAGCCTGTAGGGGGAGGTAGAGAGTAACATAGTATAATACCAGCCTGTAGGGGGAGGTAGAGAGTAACATATTATAATACCAGCCTGTAGGGGGAGGTAGAGAGTAACATATTATAATACCTTTGCTCTAAGTGAAACCTGTGTCCAAACCCAATGTTGAATAAATGTGACTAACAATAGCATAATGTAGTCGTGTTTTTCATCAGAATTAATGAATAAATGCAATTATTAACACTATATAAGCATGAGGGGGCCGACAGGGAGAGCAGCTGGCATGGGGGTGAAGACATCAGTCTTAATGTTAAATTCCTCTAATTCAGCGTTAAAAAGGGCCCTTTTTAAATTTTGGGCCCCCAACCAAATATGCTACTGCCATGGACAGTAGCATATTACTGTGAGATGCCTGTTTGTACTGTATGTGTTTTAGTGAAAGAGTCGATCAGGTAGGATATTGACTTTTGGTTTTGGATGGACTAGAGAGGCTTTGTTCTGCTGCCAGGTGGTACTTGGGTAGGAGTGTGTGCAGAGGGCTGAGACGCTCTTTTCCAGTGGTGCCGAGATTACATGTCTGAGAAAAGCACAAACAATATAAAAAGAAAAAAATATAAGATGAATAAAATAACATGATTTAATAGAACATTACATCACAAATTATCAATACACAGTGATATGTATTGGATCGGGATGAAGTACTTGTACTGCATGTGTGTATGACTGAGCATGTGTATAGGGCAGTTGTTTTCAAAATGTTTGGCAATGGGCAAGTCAAGATCTTAAGGCAAACCTAGCCTGGCATCACCAGACTAATCACTAAATGATTTAGCTCTGGCAGGTCGCCTGGTTTCCAGATTAAGGCAAACCTGTATTCGTAGCCAAAATAGCCGATGTACATGTCACAGTGTGTGACATCGTGGTACGCTGTTAGCTTGTAGATCTGCTATTTCCTCTATATTTTATATGTTTGTGGAAAACGATGATCAAATTGAAATGTACGCCTATAATGAATTATATAAGTATAGAATTTGTCTCTGTATTGGTATGGATATAATGTGTGTGTTTGTAAAAATGGCCAGCTGTAGCTGAGAGAGATGGTCTGATAATGTCTTTTCACTCCACAGCACGTACAGTAACTAACGACACTACAAACGTGTGTGTGTGTGTGCGCGTGTACACATGTGCGCGTGTGTGGGTGTGTATTTGTTTTGAGAGAGACATGTTGGTGCATTCCTTATGTTAGTGAATTTATTCATTTAGTTTTATGTGCATGCTTTTATTTGCCTGCAACCATTTCTAGTCATGTCTGCTAAATTACATGAATGTACTGTGGTGCTTTGCCCCCATTATATCCTATTACATTTCATTACCCAGGACTGACAGACAATCCAAGCATACATTGGCCTTATCATGTCCACACCAAGTTATGTCTGTTCATGCCCAGGAGGTACACATTGGAATTAAAATCTAGTCCACCAAGCCTGTTTTAGACCAATGAGTCTCAACCTGTGGCCGGGGACCACTGTCGGGGGCTCGAGGGCATTGCAAGTGGGCCCCCAAATACTTGGCAAAACACTAACATTGTAATGATAATATACCCATGAATATAAACACATAAACACAGTAGTCAGATGGGTGGGCCAACATTTTCAAGTGAGAAACACTGCTTTAGACACCGGTGCGCTTCTGGTTGGCTCCCGCTTTGTTTCTCCACAGAAAGGTTAAACTGTTGGCGTCTTGCCGCACTGGTTTTTGCTGGCTCTGCCTCCAGCTGCAGCAGAGAAGATGGTTGTCGCTCCTCTGCCATAGTCAATGCATAGGTCCTCGCATTTTTCTCTGAATGTGAATGCGGAATACCACTGCTGGTGTGAATTTGGCGTAAGGCATGTTGCCACTGGTCCCAGACGGAACCACTCATTTGCCAAATATACACAATTGAAGTGATGCGTTTAGAATCTTTGAATCTGCTCATTTCCAGTGTCATTATATCTTATGTGGCTACTTAAAACTGGCCAAATTTCAAGAATCAATAGGGTTTATTACTCACTTATACACTGTAGGTCAGGGATGGCAAACTCATTTTAGCTCAGGGGCCACATGGAGGAGGGCCAGAGGGCAGAGGGCCGGGACCGGTACCGGACCGGTAAAATCATGGCGTAATAACTAATAATAACAATAACTTCAGATAGTTTTCTTTGTTTACTTTACTTAGTCTTAGTTAGTACAAGCACATCTGAAAATGTAAACTTCACAAATAGGGATGGCCAAATGGAGACATTTATTAACCGTTTACCGTTAGGCCTTACCGATTAATTAATCGATTACTGTTGAAAAAAATGTGTTAAAAATATATATATATATATATATTTTTTTTTTTTGTGCCAAAATACATTTTATTTCAAGGGGCCAAGTCTACACAGTTTGTTTTGTGTCTCCAGCAGAGTTTCTAGTGTCTCTATCTCTCTCTGGAAGAGGTTGCACATGAACTATGCAGCCGCACTGAGGCGCTCCAACACAAACAATACCAATACAAAGACGAGGAAGAAGAAGAGGAAAGTGGAAGTTACGTGGTGGTTGCAGGGTGTAGACTTGGCCAAAAAAATATGAAAACATTTTTGGCACAAATTTTTTTTTTTTTTTTTTTTTCTGCTTTGCAAAATCATCTCGCGGCCGGATTAAACTAGTTAGCGGGCCTGATCCGGCCGCGGGCCGTATGTTTGACATCCCTGCTGTAGGTACAAGCAGCAAAATGTTGGTGCGGTATATCCGCAAGAATGTGCAACATACAGCAATACAATATATACACAAGATAATAACAGATTTTTTTTATGTGCGTGCGTGTGTGTCTTAAAGGAGTAGTTCACCCCAAAATTTACTTATTTTCTATCAATTACACACCCCATGAAGCATTGAATTCATGTAGATTTCTGTTTTTGTCGCACTCCTAAGCCAATAATGTGATTACCGACGGAAAGATGCTAATGTTTCCGGTAGGATACATTAGCATGCTTCATGGGGTGTGTAATTGATAGAAAATAAGTAATTTTTGGGGTGAACTACTCCTTTAAGGTAGTAGAGGGGCAAATGTTGTGTTGAGAGATAACTGACTGCTGCTGCGCTGTACACAATCCTGTGTTCATTTAACACCTTGAGAAAGTAATTAAATTAATCTGTGAGGGTTGAATTAACACCTGAATTCAGTATTATCCCAGTTTGTTCTGGTTTTGCGTTATATTAAGATTCAAGATTCTATCTCCTTCTTTTATCTGCTTTGCTTTGTCACCTCACTCCTTGTGTTATTCTTTCACTTAGTCTCCTTGTCCTTTGACTCTGCTTATCTCTCATCTCTCTCTTTGTCTCTCCCTCTCTCTGTTATATCACTGTTGCTTTGTGCTTGCTCGCTGATCTTCTTTCATTGCTGGGTGTGCCATATTTACAGAAAGAGCGGGTCAAACCCCAACAGCTGTTCATTCTCCAATTAGAGAGCTTGGAGGGTAAGGGATCATTCAGTGCCAGCCAGTGCAACAGCTCAATGCTTACTGACCCCCCCCCACACACACACACACTCCAATCCCTCCACTGCATTGAGTGCACTCAAGCCCTCTTACTCTCATTCCTTCATCTGTCTCTTTTCTGCCCATCACTTTTTTTTAATTTAATTTTGTGTTCTCTCTTCTCCGTCTTCAGAAATGAACACAGCCATCTTCCAACTCTTGCTCTTCTCATTCTCTTTTTTTATTATGTATGCGTTTGTTGTTTGACTGGCTCTTAACCAATAACCTATTTTAGGCATGTAAAGGCTCAGTAGGTGAAAAACTTTAAAGAATTGTAATACCTTTTCCAGAAGTATAAAGATGGTTGTTTGGAGCCCTAGATATTTTCTATAGATTTTACGCAGGAGATTTGAGGTATGTGGGCAATGAATCAATGATTCTTCTTCTGGTGGGTTCAAACAGGGCTTCATCTTGGGCTTGAATTTGGGGCACAGCCCTTATTCTCCCTGCTCTCTATAACTTTTTTTGTCTTGGCTAGACTACTGTATGTACTACTTACTATGCATGGTTTTCTGACAAAGCAGATATGGCAGTAAAAATAATCGGCACGGTCCGGATCGCTGGCGTAGCGGTCCGGGCACCTAGGCTACAATGTAGCCTGACAGACAGCACGTTGCGGGTTCGAGTCCCGATCCCGACGGCCTTTGCTGTATGTCACTCCCCATCTTTCTCCCCCCATTTCCCGTCAGCCTACTGTCCTATCAATAAAAGCCCCAAAATAAATCTTAAAAAAAAGGAAAAAATAATAATAATCATTTTAAATAAAATAATCGTTACACGTAAAAAAAGAAAGAGAAAAGAGGCTAGTCTAGACTGTGTGTTGCTAGAACATGATGCTAAATTTATACTGTTAGACTTGCTTCAGGCAATTTCACAGAGATAAAGAAAGGATGATAACAACTGGGTGACAGTTATTTGTTTTCATCAGACAGTATTAATATCCTGTGCCTCTGTCAACCTTGGTGGACATTTTCATTTATTTTTAACAGGCCATGAATTTAAACGGAGTGGAATTACTGTGTTAGTCATCAATTTGTCTTTCTTCTGCAGTGGACAGCCTGCATATTTGCTCTTCCTGTCTCCAGTGAAGGCGCTTGAGTTCCTTTTCATTTTCCTCAATCTGTCAGAGACAGTATAATACACACCAGAGGAGATTGGGCACTCAATAAGAAAATCTGAACATTTGAAACGCTAAGGATGGCAGCAACAACGAAGCTGTCAACGGAACAGACCATTTAGCGCACAGGAGTCGATGGATGGTGCATGCTTACTGTGTAAGCATCGGTAAGTGGGAGAAAAAAGTGAAAAACGTCCTTTTAAACAAAATAGAGTTCAGTCAGATAACTCAAGAATAGATTGTGGTGTTAGCTTGTAGATAGGCTATTTCCGCTATTTAACCCATTTTGGGCGGGAACCCCTATTTGTAACTATATCTCTCGAGACGGGAACCCCTTTTGGGGTTCCTGTTGCTATGTACAGTATATAGCAACATACTTTTGTTTGTAATTTTTTAATACATATTTGAAGTTTTTCAGAAAACAAGGCTTTTTAGAATCGGCCTCAGGTCTATACAATACATTTATTAAATACTGTATGGCCTGTTTTAGCCATAGTTTTTAGATTTTGATTCGATTTTTTGTTTTCAAAGCCTAAAAGAAAAAACAGTTTAAATTTAGATTTATGTATACAGTATGTAATATGTTCCGATGTTCACTGCTAAAACCACATATAAATCATTTTGCAATTATTTGTGTGACAATTAATCGTCAAGTAAAATACCCATCAGGTATTCCTCAGTCCCACTAGGGCATTCACAGAATAGTTGAATATTCGGATATTCGAATATAGTCCATGAGCCAGACAAGATTTCATTATCGAAAGAGTGGGCAAAACTATGGGTTACTTGCGTAACCCCGGTTTTGTAAATTGCGAACGAGTTGTTCACTATGGGAAACAGCGCCCTCCGGCGATGATACAGAAGCTTCACATTCACTCCCTCAGGGCCGAAACCCTTTTTGGCCCGATGGGCCTTTCGTCGCTTCCCAGCAGCCTCCTCGCCCGAGGGCATAAGAGGAGCAGGAACGCGGAAGTCATCCTCTTAACACACCAGCTTCCTTCTGCCAAGCAAAAAAGAAGGGTGTTTTAGTGAACAACTCGTTCGCAATTTACAAAACCGGGGTTACGCAAGTAACCCATAGTTTTGTTGCATTGCTTCTCTCGTTGTTCACTATGGGAGATATAAACCCCCGGAATGTACCTAAGAATCGAGGTACCACCACCTGCTGTCCCAGCCCTCCCCTGGGCGCCAGGGCCACGCCCCGAGGGGCGTGACCCTTGCCACCCAGGCGCCAACAGACCCACCGGGTCTAAGGCACGGAACAGGAGAAAAGTGGGGCCCTGACAGACCAAGGTCTGCCTTATAAACTAAAAAGCAGGCACAGCCTGTCTATTCTAGTGGGGGGAGGGCCCTGACAGACCGAAGTCCGCCTTATAAATCTAAGGCCCAGACATCGGCCTATCCTACACTAAGGCACAGGGGCATGAACAGAAACTACCGCGGTTCCATGCACCCACCCACCCTCAGGTGGAAGCCACACCCAGGACTGCGTGCGCCAATGAAGACGCCGCCACGTCCAGGCTGTAGAAAGCAGCGAAAGTCGACGGCGACGCCCAACTCGCTGCAGTACAAACGTCCTGAATAGACACCCCTCTGCAGAGGGCCCAGGACGCTGACACACCCCTAGTAGAGTGCGCCCTCAGGCCCTCAGGCACTGGGGCTCCCCTACTGGTGTATGCCAGGCGAATAGCCTCCACAATCCAACGGGAAAGCGTAGACTTAGTCACCGCCTTTCCCCCCGGCCCGGGGCCCAAGGAGACAAACAACTGGCTAGGCCGGCCCTGGGCCGCAGTCCTCTGGACATACAGCCGCAAGGCTCTCACTGGACAAAGACAGTGCAGCCTCCGATCCTCCTCTGAGGCAAACGGAGGCGGGTGAAAAGCCACCAACTCCGTTGGCGCAACCACCGTCAGGTGGTTCTTGGGGATGAACGCCGGGTTAGGTTTTAGAACAACCCTACTACCATCACCCGCAAACCTCATGCACTCCGGAACCACCGAGAGGGCATGTATATCGCTCACCCGTTTCGCTGTTGTCAGCGCAACTAAGAGTACTGTCTTGAGCGCGAGGAACTTCAGTTCCACCGTCTCAAAAGGTTCAAAAGGAGGACGAGAGAGTGAGTCTAGCACCAGGACCAAGTCCCACGTGGGAAACAAAGACCTTGAGACAGGGCGTTCACGCAACGCGCCCTTCATGAACTGACCCACAAGTGGTTGTTTCCCCGCGGTTTTTCCATCGGGGAAACCAACATGGTTGGCCGAAATGGCCGCCAAGTACACTTTAACCGTGGAGAAAGCGTTCCCAAGATCCAACCTATCCTGTAGGAAGGTCATGATATCTGCGGCCGACGCCTGGAACGGGACCACAACCGGGGACTGTTCCATACACCACTCCTCGAACACGCCCCACTTAGCTCCATAGAGAGACCTAGTGGAGTGTGCCCTAGCGGCCTGAATAGTAGCTACCACCCTAGGTGGAAGTCCAGTCGCAGTCAAGTTCGCCCTCTCACGGGCCAGACCCACAGAGCTAGGTCTGCGGGTCTGGGATGATGAAGTTCGCCCCCCGCCTGCTGCAGCAGGTCCTCTCGCAACGGGAGGGGCCAAGGCCGCTCGTATAGGAGGGGAGCTATCTCCGACCTCCACGTGCCCCATGCTGGGGCCACCAGCAGCACCGTCAGGTCCCGGAGCCTGATCCGTTCCAGAGTGGGGTGGATCAGCTCCAGCGGAGGGAACGCATAAAGTAGCCCCCCCGGCCACTCGTGTGCCAGGGCGTCCAAACCCAGCGGAGCCTGTCCTTTCATTGAGAAAAACAGCGAGCACTTCGCGTTCTCCTCCGAGGCAAAGAGGTCCACCTGGGGCCGACCGAACCTGGTCCAAATCTGGACCGCGACCCCGGGGTGCAGAGACCAGTCCGAATAATGAGTCCTGCCTCTGGACAGAAGATCGGCTCCCCTGTTCAGAAGTCCAGGCACATGAGAGGCGCTGATTGATTTCAGGTGCAAGTTGCACCACAGTATCAGCCTCCGAGCCAGACCATCTAAGGTAGGAGACTTCAGACCTCCCTGCTTGTTGATGTATGCCATGGTCGTGGTATTGTCTGTCCTGACCAGAACGTGACAACCACCGATGTGGGACCTGAAATGTTTTACTGCCAGAAAGACTGCCATCAGCTCCAAGTAGTTGATGTGTGCTTTCCTCATACTGCGGTCCCATAGACCCCTGGCCATCCGGCCCTCGAATGTTGCGCCCCAGCCTGTCAGGCTGGCATCTGTGGTGATCATCTTCCTCGAGATGATCCTCCCCATCGGGACGCCCTCCGACAGGAAAGAAGCTACTTTCCACTGTTGAAGGGATTGCATGCACGCCGCGGACACTGTCACGTGACGAAAACCCTGAGTGGCCGGGATCCTGAGGGAGCCCACCCATCTCTGAAACGGCCGCATGTGTAGTCTGCCCAGACGCACTAAGGAAATGGCCGAGGCCATGAGTCCCGCTGCCCTCATGCAGATTTTGTACTGGACCCTGCGTCCCAGTTGAAACAATGCCAGACACTTCAGGAAGGAATCTATCCTCTCCTGAGACAAACGCGCCCTGAGAGCGACCGAGTCCAGTGCTATACCTATAAAAGTAGCGCAACGGGACGGTGTGAGCACGCACTTCTCTAAGTTTAGCGTGAACCCCAGGGAGGTCAGGTGCGACACCACCAGACTGGTGTGATGACATGCTTCCTGACGCGAATCCGCCGTCAGAAGCCAATCGTCTATGTAACTCGCTATGCGAACGCCACTCTGCCTCAGAGGGGCTATCGCTGCCTGAGTGCATTTCACGAACACCCTGGGACTCAGGGACATCCCGAACGGGAGGACCAGGTACTCGTACACCCGACCCTCGAATTCGAACCGCAGGAATTTCCTGTGCGGTGGGTAAATAGGGATGTGGAAATATGCGTCCTTGAGATCTATTGAGCTCCACCAGTCGCCCTGGCGGACTGAGCGTAGTAACGCTGCTGCCGTCAACATTTTGAATTGAAAAGTTTTCAAATACCTGTTGAGAGCTCTGAGATCCATTATGGGACGTAATCCACCCCCTTTCTTCTTGACCAGGAAGTATCTCGAGTAGAAACCGAGACGGCTTTCTCCTGGTAGCACTTCCCTTACGGCATTCTTGCGTAGTAGAGAGGAGATCTCCTCTCGTAACGTCACCGCCGCTTGACCACTCGCTTGTGACAACAGTACTTTGTTGGACATGGGTGGTTTGGTGGAAAATTGCAGTCTGTAACCCTTTGCTATCGTACGAAGCACCCAGGGGTTGGGGTTGCATTTTTTCCATTGCTCGATGTGCAATGACAACGGATTTGGGGGGGTTGTTATTGTATTCGAGCGTACACGAGCCGCCATCTTGGCGCCACTCGTTGTCCTGACAACCGTGCTTGGTGTTACTTCCGGGCCCATGTACGCGGCCATTTTGGAAATACTGGCCACGCACGTGGGCGCCGCCATTGTTGCCGGCAACACGTGTCTGCGAGCAGCAGCGGCCATCTTTATTGGCAACACGTGTTGTGCAGTGGGGGCGGCCATTTTGGCTACACCCACCTTCCTTACAGCAATTTGGCTTATATTTACCTTGTGACTTTCTTTTATGGACCAAGGAAAATTTTGGCGTGACCCTTGTAGGAAATGACGGTTTTGGCCCGCCATAGCGCCTTTTCTCTGTCCAACGACCACCATGGACCCCCGCGGGGGGGTCCGTAGTGGTCGTTGGCTCATTTTGGGTACCTTTGTTTGCAGAAGTTTTTGGTTGTTTATTACAGCATTTTTCGTCAAGTAAGAAACATTTGCATTTGCAACAAAAGCACGGGACACATTCACATTTAACGGATACACATTTAAGTAGTTCTCTAGGACAACATGTGTATTCAATTGTGCATAAACATTCACGTAATTTGCTACTGTGACATGTGTGTGTGTGTGTCTGAACTCGGGGCTCGTAGCGCAGTTCACTGTCGCCACTGACTCCGATGAAGGTCTCCTCCTCTTCCTCGTCGTCCTGGTACTGAGGCCCGCGGCCACTAGAACCCGATGCAGATCCCCCTTCTGAGGGGAGAGGGAACCGGGGGAGAGAGCCTCCCTGCACGTCTGGCAGGGAGTGATGGTGTCACCTAGTTGACCCCCCACGCTTGGACGTGCGACCTCTGTAACCGCCTCTCTGGTTAGGCTTGCTGGGTGGAGGGCGAGGACGGTCGTCCTCTCTCCGGTCCCGCTGTTCGCTTCTGGCGGCGGGCGGGGCGGAGAAGGAATGGGTCTGGCGAGACGGAGCGTCCTGTCGGGTCGGTGGTCTGCCTCTCTCCGGCCGCGGAGGACGGTTCTGGGGTTTGGGGGGAAGAGACCTGGTCGGAACCTGGATGCAGGACAAGGCAGCCTCGTCTTGAGCTTTACGCACTGCGGCGCTCTCCTGCAGGTAGCTCATGCCCCCCTTGAAAAGATTATCTGGAGTTACTTTTAGGTTCTGGAGATTCTTTTTGTCCTCAGGACCCTTGAAGTTGACGTGGTCGAGCCACCGCGCTCTCTCATGAGTAACACACAGTCCGATTCCCCTGCCAGTCCACTCTGTGGAGTATTTGTTAAGCAGGATAAGCTCCTGTGTGATGCGCCTCATCTCTGCTAGCTGCTTAGGTGTGGCGGTGTCTCCTGCCTCGCTCAGGAGTACTTTCAGGGACCCCTGCAGCAGCGCTGTGGCGTTGAGGGCTCTAGCTCCGGAGGTAAAAGCTTTGTGGAGAACTCTGGTGGCTGCAGAGCCAGACACGTCCTTCTCGTTGGTCAGAAGCGGAGGATCCTTAACCGTGGAGAAGGGGAGCTTCTGGTTCTTTGGTATGCTAAGGGCGAGTGAGAGGGCTAGAGTGCGATCCATGGGGGGAAGGGCCAGGAGACCGAGCTCGCTCGCACCCGCACAATCGATGTTAAAACGTAGCCTTTTAGGATCAGAGTCGGGGGTTAAAGGGGAATCCCACGACGATGAGAGAGCTGTGTTGAAACCCATAGCCAGGGGAAGCTTAGATTTCTTGGCAACCTTTTCTGTCACCGAGTCGAGACCCTGAAACTCTGACGGGTTGGCGGGGGGCTCCTCGGTGTCGTCAGCCGGCCATTTAAGACCGCATCTAATGGTAGCCGTTTTGTAGAGCTCCAGTAAAGTGGTCTCGCCTTTTTCGGCTGGTGGGAGAATGCTGCCAGGCTGAGCCGCAGCCGCCACCGCAGGCATCGCAACAGGGAGAAGGGTCCTCGCTTCAGGTGGACCGAGAACTGGGGGGCCACGGTCATCCGTGGCTTCAGCGTCGTGGAGGACGACCTCCCCGTCCCCCTGGACTTCATCGACGACTTCGAATTCTTCGATATCGTCATGGTAAGAGGTGATGGCCCCGTTATCGGCATCACCATCACCACTCACCGGCGGGGAGTAGTAGCGGAGAGCCGCTCGATGCTCTGCGCTGCTGCAGCGGCCATCATGTGGGGAGAGAGGGGGATCCACGTGGGGCTCGCTGTCCTCGTAGGGTGCCCTGGATGTAGGAGAGCGTGAGCGGGGGTGCAGAGTAGACCTCGGAGCTTCCAGAGCTCGTGCAGAGCCGGCTGCTGCTGACGCTCGGGGCCGCCGACGTTCTTCCCATACGGAGGCTAGGCTAGCTGGCCCGCGGTCCGCCGATCGTCGAGAGGAATAGTAGCGGCGGTCTCCGTCGTACTCGTCCTCGCAGCTCTCGAACATGGCTCGTGGTGGTAGGAAGAGCCTCTGGGCCCTGTTGAACCTTTCCCTAAGCTCGGAGGTGTGCAAGCCTGCACACTCGTAGCATCTCGGGTCGCCGTAGACGGCGTCCTCAGCGTGTGCGAGCCCCAGGCAGCTAACGCAGTGGTCATGCTGGTCCCATTCCTCGAGAGGCTGGGAGCAAGAACGGGAGCCGCAACGCCGCGGGGGAAGGTCCATGCTGGTCTCCAGCTGTCGGCGACCGGCGACGGCTGGACGATCCATGAAGAGCTAACAAGGTTAGCGGAGTTTTCCACGCCGGGAAAATAGTAGTTAGAGGGAGAAAGGTTGGGGAACTCAGTGGACTGGGATCCAACCCGTCGCTATTGAGCTTGTAGAAACCCGCAACCTCGATACTTACAGTGTGGAGCTCCTTCACACGCTTGGCAGAAGGAACAAAGAGGATGACTTCCGCGTTCCTGCTCCTCTTATGCCCTCGGGCGAGGAGGCTGCTGGGAAGCGACGAAAGGCCCATCGGGCCAAAAAGGGTTTCGGCCCTGAGGGAGTGAATGTGAAGCTTCTGTATCATCGCCGGAGGGCGCTGTTTCCCATAGTGAACAACGAGAGAAGCAATGCAACAAAACCATACCTATATTAAATTGTTTATAGGGTCAATATAAGTAAATAAATATATGATAACCTTTCCACAGGAGCAGCTTTTTCATATTTATCACACATCTTTATTATTTATTTTATTTTTGTTATTTTCCCCATACGTACATGACAGGTGAAAAAATTACAACATTTTAAAAATAGTTATCATAATGAAACTTCCCCAGTTGATTACTTACATGAAGACAATGATCTATCGTATTACAAGTTTTCTGAAATTGTATATTTAAATATGTCTTCAGGTAAGTAATCAACTGGGGAAGTTTCATTATGATAACTATTTTTAAAATGTCATTTTTTCACCTGTCATGTACGTATGGGGAAAATAACAAAATGTGTGATAAATATGAAAAAGCTGCTCCTGTGGAAAGGTTATCATATATTTATTTACTTATATTGACCCTATAAATAATTTAATGGTTTTGCCCACTCTTTCGATAATCATTGCTCAATTTTGGGGCTCTGGCTCATGGACTAATATCAAAACCACTATTCGACCCTGTTCATCGAAGTCGATTATTCGTTGATTGATTTTTAATTATTTTGTTTTTGTTTGTTTTTATTATTTTATTGTCACCCCAGTGCCAGCGAAAACGAGTGTTTTTACCTGCCTTTGAAAAATCATGGAATATTTTCTGTGATCGCTGTCCGCACGGAGATCGCCTCATTACACGAACGCGCATCTCGGGAGTCTCGAAAGAATCTGCTCGCGATAATCCATTGCACAGCTGTGGCCTGTTGAATGTGCCTCCGGGTCTGACGTCATCTGGCAGTGAAAGCATCATTCATGCTTTCAAACCATTTCATCTGGTGGAAAACCACTGAAAAGACCCAACTCGTCTAACTCGTCCATGGTACTGTGGACCAAGTGCCAACGGACGAGTTTACTCGTCCATGGCAATCAAAGAGTTAAGCAGTGGCAATATTTCTACAGCAGACATGCAGCTGTGAGCTCTGGTGTTGGTAGTTCTCCTAATCAATTCATGGTTGATTGTTATCAATCATTCCGTAGTACGTGATGTTGTGCGGTCACTCAATGTAGGTGGGGCGCTAAAACAGAAGCACTCCAGAAAGATTAAAAAAAGAAGAAAAAACACGTGTCAATGCTCAATGCTGACAACAGTGTGTAAATACTTTACATTACTTACTATTGCTGAGTTTATTACTGTAGTTTGTTTAACAAGTTAGATTGGAGACATGTCGTTATGTCCAGGGTAGCCGGGTGGTGCTGTAGCAGTCACTAATTCCTGTTGCCGAGTATATCCACAGTTTGGTAGGACACTCTTTACAGTAGCTCTTGCGGTGACGTCATGTTTCATATCCAACAAAGGTGCAAGCGTGCAGCATTATTAATAAGTCCCACCACACTTTCCCATTCAAACTCGTCTCGTGTGGATTTCTGTGATGAGCTCATAATCTTAGCAATGGCTTTTCATCCCCCTGAACCGAGCACGCTGGGAAATGGAACTCTCTCATCTGTGCACATCAGTTTCCACCATAACTCTCTTCTTATTCAGCCACAAACGACAAAAGCATTGGAACAGCAAACCAAGTTGCCATGATCTCAATATGAATAAAGTGGTGGGCGCATTCGCACCCATGTGCTTGTGTTCAAAGCTGTGTGTGTGTGCGTGTATCACTGATCTGCATCTGTATGCGTGTAGCCTATATGCATATCATGCGTGTTTGCCTTTATATAATACATGCTTTGCTGAAGCCATGATCAGATTTTAGCAATGTGACTCGAGGTGCAAGATTCTAATCTGCCTGTTAGTTCCTCTCCTTTTTTATTGCTCCCTCCACACACCTTTATCTCTCTCTCCTTTTTTTCCACTTGTTCATCCATTCCCTTTCATTCATTCAGGCATCTTATGTTTACCTGCTATCGTAGTTGTATCACTTAATTGTTTTCTTGGGACTCTATTTTCTTGACCGTTAACCTTGTTCTGGAATACCCTCCTCTGGATAAGAGAGTCTGCTAAAATGCCTTAATTCAGTGGTTCCTAACCTTTTCTAGATCAGGGACCACTTGAGAATCTCGAAAGCTTTCGCGACCATCATTTTCAGAGCATGTTTATTTTATTGATCAATCGATTGTGTCCGGCTTGGATCATTGGATCTAATGTAGTATACTTTAAGTCCCCATTTATCTGTATCATAATGAAAACACATTTCTGAAGGTTTTAAATAAATACAAAATATATTATATATATATATTTATATATATATATATATATATATATATATTAATTATATATAATATCTAAAATAAATAAAATAACACATCTCTCCTTTCAATTTCAGTCTTTCATTTCGTCAAGTGATACGGCTGTGTGACGACTTTACTCTGCCTTGCTCTATTCCCCCCCTCATCCCCCCTCTCTCTGTCTCCTCCTTTCTCCCATTTTTGTCGTTACTGATTGGGAACAGGTGCCGGTTTCTCGTCTCTTCACTTCCTCCCTGATGTTCTGTTGCCATGGTGTCCAAACGGCAAATGAGCGCAGGGGGTATTAGGGTGGTTGGTGGAGGGGGGCGTGTATGAATAAAGGGGGGGTGGGATATTCTAGTTTAAAATCATTACTCATAAAGAGCTGCTTATTGACTTGATTTAAATCCTTTTTGCATTATATAGACAAACATATGGACAAACAAGTCACAGACGCCTAACATTTTCCCACATTAAACTTACGCCTTATCCCTCCTCACCTCCCACAGGACCAAGTGGGCATCCAAAAAGTAGTCCACAATCAGTCTACTAGGTGCTGCATACTAGGCTAAAGTGCAAGTTTCTTATGCATGTCCTGAACGTTTTAAGAAGTAAATAATACAGTTGTATGCCAAGTTAACCAAGTATTAACAAAGTATTGGTGTTTAGTCTTGATACGCATGTGACTGTTAACCACAGAACATCTTTAAAACATCTTTAAGGGCAAATGTGGTATTATTGGATGCTTATTAGTGTATGCTGGTAATTATAGTTGGCTACTATACTCTAAACGTGTATTAAAAACTATTCTTTAGTGCACCACTGGTTTCAAGTAGGATTAGTGATATTTTTGCAGTGGGTTTAGAGCATCAATGTCTTACTTTGCGTGGAGATTAACTGTAATGTTGTATGATTCTTGTGCTGTTTGATTAGGTTTATCAGGGAGTGTGTGTGTGTGTGTGTGGTGTGTGTGTGTGTGTGTGTGTGTGTGTGTGTGTATGTGTTTGTGTTACTTGTAACCACGCACGCGCACGCACGCACGCACGCACGCACGCACGCACAGCACGCACGCACGCACGCACGCACGCACGCACGCACGCACGCACACACACAGTGCATATTTGTGAGTATGCTTTCTGCTTTGTATTCCTATGCGTTTGGCTGTGTTCTGCATGGTTCTCTACCACAGTGTTTATCAACCCTGGCAAACGTCCCAATTTTGGTCTGCGAGTACTGCTGAGGTGTGCCGTGCCGTTTGAAGAAAGTGTGAACCCAGCCCCTCGAGAACAATAGCGCCGATCGTCCGTCAATCGATACGGCCATCATCCGTTTCACACACAGCCACGGCCGAGTCCATTCAGTGTAGCGACCATCACCCATAGGAATGCAAATATGTTGTCCTACCTGGTACTGTATAAAAAGGGCACAGGGTAGGCCTACATGCTTTGGCACTCAGTATTACTAAGTGGGTCGGAACGGGTCGATACGGCGGACCTGAACGTCGTACCTGCTAAGAGGGGCTGTCCTGTCCCAAAAGCCCATGTTATAACCTGCCATGATGAATGTCCGACAATAAAACACTACATAAGTGTTAGTTTTCTTATAAAGTGCTTCTAAATCACTCCACTGTTTGTGTCAACGTAATCCGTGGTTTGTGGTGTTTAATTAATTACTCCTCCACGGAGAGAATCTCTTTCAACTTCAAGCTGTGGTGCCGTCGATAAACCGGAAAACTCGCCCCAAAACACCATCGCCCCCATTTATTTTCGCGGACCAGCGGTTCTTGTATTCCTGTATTTGTTTTACTGAGGATTAGAAATAAGTTTACGGTTAGCCATATTATTAGTTTTACTGAGGTTACGTTTAGGAATAAGGTTAGGTTTAGGCATAGTTTAATGAGGTTACGTTTAGGAATACCAGGTGAATATCACCGGATTTCCCCGGGGGTGACTGTTTTGGGGCGAGAGTTTTGGTGTTCGTCTGTAGTGGGCAACAGCGCATGCGTCCGCAATAATGCTATCAGGATCAGATTATTAGATATTATTATCAGATATTAGAAGTATATTGGGTAACAATATCAGTGATCTACATATATGGGCATAAAAGGAACAAGGATTGACAGATACAGAGATCTCCATATATGGGCACAAAAGGGACACAGACAATGTGTACAACTAGTACTCTGACATGGGCCCCCGACACTCAAATGGTACACATCATGTTACCATTTGAGGAAAACCTTATTAGCTTTGTGTTGGTGTTACAAGACCTCTGCAAATGTCTGGGCCAGCAGAACCTGTGAGTCGAGACAAGTGTGACATTCACAAATGTTTATTTCACCACTGAGGAGAATTTGCTTCTCAGACTGTGACATTAATCAGGGCCTTGATTAGACATAGGCTAGTAGCTACACTGTATTATGGAAAATATTAATATTCCACTCAGGGTGAAGTGAATAGTGAAGTATAAATAGACCTTGGAACAGGTGTTGACTAGATCCTAATGACAGCAGCAGAAGCTTGTGACAAGACCCCTGCTGTGAAATGATTTTGAACAGATTAGCATTAAAAAAATTCTATAACAGTAAACAACCTATTTTTTTCTTCTTCTTATTTGTGTGCCAAATTCTAGTCTTGCTGCGCGTAGCCAAAGTTCTAGCGTGACTAGTTTCTTTAATGGGTATGGCTAGCGGTACAGGAGTCGTAGCCAGGCTAGAAAAGTTCAGTTACTGGCAGAATTTGTTCAGAATGTTTAATTTAATTTAATTTTAACCAGTTATTTGACAGTATCATTTTATTATTTTCCCTCAATGAAGGAGACTGTAGCAGATATGTTTTGGGTGGTACCATGCAGCAAGGTTATTATAGTCAACTAAAACGAAACAAAAATAGTAATTCTAGAATTCAACAAAAAGTTATACAAATAAAAACAAGGCTTTACAAAGTAAGCTATTGTATGTTTACAAAGCTAACTAAAACAAGTCATAGAGTGTCCTTAGTTTTAGTCTTTTTTTGTCACTTAGCAAGAACTGACAATACAAGACAGCTTGTATTGCACCTATGGCTGCTTGGACTGTCGTGCACAAGGACACTTTTAGCACCGTTGGGTGCGTGGACTTAAATGCAAATACACACACATCACATCACATCACATCATGCAACACAACATAATTTACACATACATATGAAAGGACCGCAATAGAAATAAGCGGCTGTTTTTTTTAGCTTTTTATCCTTTTGATAATGGTGTGACAATGTATGTATTTTTACATATGTTTATTATCAATAAAGAGGTCAAAGACAAAGTCTTTAACAGAAGGTAAGTCTAAAAAAGTGTTTTGTAAAGAAGTCAGTCAGGTTATGGCATGACAGTCAAGAGATGGAGTGATGTAAGGAGCCTGGTAGGAGATGTGCAGCTGAGTACTGACATCTGTAGGAGTAGGAGGCTGTATAATGATGGAGGATGATGGTAGGGAGGGACTAAAAGGAGGACCTTGTGTTCAACATTTTGACAGCAGGGAGCCCGGTGTATTCACACCGGCTGTATTGGAGGGTTTAAATTAGCATTGACCGATGAGGCCACGGATAGTTAATGTGCTAAATGTGCCACCAGATCCATTCAGCTGACAAAGGCAGTGTGACCAGTACATTGCCTCCGGCAGATTGGGCTGTGATGTACAGTATGTGTGTGTGTGTGTGTGTGTGTGTGTGTGTGTGCGCGCAGCTACGTGAGTTTGGACATAAATTGCCTGTGTGTGTGAAAGAGAGAGAGACTATAATGAGTATGTCACAGATTGTGCATGGCGATCTCAGGAAGACAGAGAGGTCATTGGGGCACAGCTGTTAATGGAGCGCTGCATCTGACGGGAACACATAGGAACACACAGTAGGAGTACAGGGTCATCTGAGGATACATGTCGTTGCTGTCAGATGGAAACCACAGACAACACTTTAAATCTAGTAGGGCAGTTTCGAGGCTCCGTGAGCACCCCAAAGACACATCTCTGTAACCTGTTTTTTTAGGACCCTAAAGGTGTCTAGTTATGATTTCTTCTTGTTGCCCTGGTCAACTATGTCCCATGGGGTTTATTTTTAACCCTTTCTGACACCTACCCCCAACCCAAACCATAACATGGTGATAACAGAGAATACCATAACTCTTGAAGTAAACAACATACAGCGACAAATGAACACATTTTTCTATATCATTTTGACCCAAGGAATTCATTAAAGTGGTTATTATAAAGATTCAAGCACATCTTGACTCTATTTCAGGACATAAACAGCCAAAAACCAGCAGAAAACGTTCAAATCACAATTATCACATCTATATTTCTCTTTGTACTAAACTTTTAAGGTGTATTCTTTTTTACCATATGTTTTTTAGGACCTTTATAGTGTCTAGTTAAGATTTATTCTTGTTGCCCTGGTCAAATAATGGCCCATGGGGTTCATTTTAACCCTTTCTGACACCTATTCCCAATCAAACCATAAAATGGAGATAACAGAAAATACCATAACTCTTGAAGTAAACAACCTACAGAGACAAATGAACACATTTTTCTATATCATTTGGACCCAAGGAATTCATTGAAGTTGTTAATTTTAAGATTCAAGCACATTTGGACTCTATTTCAGGACAGAAACAGCCAAAAAAATGCAGAATATTTTTAAATCACATCTATATTTCTCTTTGTACTGCATTTTTAAGGTGTATTCTTTTTTACCATATGTCTTTTAGGACCCTAAAGGTGTCTAGTTAAGTTTTAATCTTGTTGCCCTGGTCAAATAATGTCCCATGGGGTTTATTTTAACCCTTTTGTTACACCTATTCCCAACCCGAACCATACAATGGAGACAATAGAAAATACCATAACTCTTGAAGAGAGAACAGAAAATGTTCACATTCACATCTATATTAATCCTTGTATTAAATACTTAAGGTGTATTCTACTTTACCCCATGTTTTCTAGGACCCTTATGGTGTCTAGTTAAGATGTCTTCTTGTTGCCCAGGTCAACTAATGTCCCATGGGGTTCATTTGGTGACCATTTTAAATCGATGTCCACAGGAGTGCCGTTTTCATATCTGAACCAGACAACGTACAAAGACAAATAAACCCACTTTTTCATAGAATGTTTACACCAGGAATCTAATAGAAAGGTCACTGACTGGTGGTACAACCATTCTCTATTGGTGAAAACACACAAATATCAAATTCTGGCTTATATTTAGGCATAATATAACTTTCTTAAATAATCAAAACATAATTTCACTGATCAGTATAATCCATCTCAACCTCTTCCCTCTTATCATCATCATCATTAAATATTGTTAGGATGATCATACACCAACCTGAAAGCCTTTTGAAATTTGGGGTTCTTCTGGAGCTTTTTGAGTGGTGCCACCTTGCCCTTGAAGAACTAGTACAGCCCTGACCACTGAATACATAGTACCCAAGCAGGGTGCTACAGTATAGCTGCCCAAGAGAGGTTGCTAGCTCGGTGACATTTACCAGCTGACAGTGCCTGCCTGTGCCAGTGTCAAGGTAGATGAGCAGGTTGATGTCGTCATCAACATCAACAATTATTCTTGGCAAATCTGCTAACACAAGAACTCATCAAAGTTATCTAGGTATTGATCAATCAACTCACTTCTCAATCTAATGCCACAAGTTTATGAGCTGTTCCTTCCACGATGAGAGCAGCTGTTTCACATTTTGCCAGCCGGGATGCTGCCTCCTTACTCCCCCAGACCTTGAGCATCACTGGCAGAGCTGTCGCTTATTTTCCTCATTGCCCAGAAAGAACTTAAAGTCCTGGGGTTTCCTGGTGGCTGGACCTCGCACTATGAATTTCTCCGAAAGTCCACGCCTCAGCCTCTGCTGCGCCCTTGATGGAATCAAGAGTGGTCTTGATTCCATCAAGACGCAGTAGAGGCTGAGGCGTGACCAGCTCGCTTGCCCCCATGCAAGGACACACTCATCCCCCACATCCAGTGGGTGAACTATAGAGTCACCTGTTACAAGCGAGAAGACAGAAGGAGGGATTTTGGAGCCTGTCTGGTCTTGTGGGCATATTCTGCTCCTATCTCTCATTGACCTGTTGGCTGCTGGTGTCATCAGTGATGATGATGATGAGAGGGAAGAGGATGAGGTGGAGTTTGATGATGAGATGGATGATACTGATCAGTGAAATTGTGTTTTTGATTATTTAAGAAAGTTATATTATGCCTAAATATAAGCCAGAATTTGATATTTGTGTGTTTTCACCAATAAAGAATGGTTGTACCATGTCAGTGGACCTTTCCATTAGATTCCTGGTGTAAACATTCTATGAAAAAGTGGGTTTATTTGTCTTTGTACGTTGTCTGGTTCAGATTTGAAAACGCCACTCCTGTGGACATCGATTTAAAATGGTCACCAAATGAACCTCATGGGACATTAGTTGACCTGGGCAACAAGAAGAAATCTTTACTAGACACCATAAGGGT